>NW_020654080.1:10815697-10980891 GCF_003589595.1 Hyposmocoma kahamanoa | reverse complement strand
ACACACACACACACACACACACACACACACACACACACACACACACAAACACACACAAACACACACACACACACACTGTTTTCTAACTTTAGGTCATTGACCGTATGTAGTTTAATCAACGTACTAAGTAGACAAGTTCCTTGTAAGTAATGTAAGTTTCAGTCAATATTATGAGAATTGCAAACTTAACCCTGTTTTAATTTGCGTCTCGTAAAATAGACGCCTACGATTTTTTTTTATATAATATCAAGTGACGGGACGAACGATGGTAAGCGACACGCCTGTCCATAACAGATGCAGTACCACTCAGAGCTTTAAATCGCAACGATCTGAGGAGCACTGCCACTGCGCCCGTCACCCTGAGACATAAGTTGACAAGTCCCATGTACCTGTAATTTCGCCGGCGCCCTTGCCCTTCCAAACCGGAACGCAGTAATGTTAGCATTACTTGGCGGTAGAAATAGGTAAGGTTGTTAATAATAAATAGGTAAGGAAGACAGTACTTCCCTGGACGAACTCTTTCAGAACGACTTCTACTGCTGCTAAAAATACACAATTTAACGTAATATAAATAAAATACAACGTATGTACAATTTCACATACTTACCAAGTAAAGTAATAAACACTGTAATATCAATAAAATTAATTAAAAAAAATACTAACTCTGAAGGTGAAGATCGTGAACATGCATAATTATGTCACTTGCATTGTCTAAGGAGATTCACGAAAATATCGTAACTTTGAATAAAGCACAAGTCAAAATGCTTGAATTACATGAAAGTCAGAAAAAAACGTGAAATAAATTATGTTTGTGTGTAATTTTACAACTCTATTAATTATTTAACGTACTATTTAGTAGCGTAAAAAAGTTATCGACTGATTTCGTTCGTAGAATTTTCAAACCTCTCTCTACAAAAGTCGTCATTTTGCAGATGTGGCTTTCTTACACCAAGGGTGATGATGGGTGCGATATGAGACAAGCGCTTTTGCCTGCATCAATTCAATACCTCCATAACAAATTGCACAGTCAGACGTTATCAAGCACTATCAAATTGCTTTGCGCGAGTTACTTGTTCTTTCCGTTGATTTTTCAATACACAAACTGAAATATATACAGATATATATTTCAGTTCTTATACTAACTATAATATAATATAATTCTATACTAATTATAAGCAATTTTTACTTTAATCATTTACATTTTTTTCTACTTCAAAGTTAGCAAGTGTTGGCGTTTTCAATCCTTTATGGCAATGACTGTACTCAGCTCCACTAATTTACTAAGTAGCTTAATTTTCCCCTTGAACTTAATCGTAACATTGTAAGTTCAAATAATCATTATGATAATTATGAACTTAACCTTGTTTTTATTGCGTTTGGTAAATACACGACAACAATATACCATACACTAGTTCATTTACATACAGCCGGCAGTAATAAACTCAATAATTTCCGTAAAATGTTCAGTAATTTTGATGGTGCAATAAATATTTGAAAGAATGTTATACACTGAATAAAAAATTTCACTAAACTGTAGGATAGGCAAAAGCAACGATGCGACACTCGCATGTTGCCAGAGTGTCAAAACGTTATTTGTGTCAAGCAATTTATGATAACAAAAACAGACTAAGAAAGTATGTTAGTGCTTTATAGTACATAGGTACTTACTGACTATGCCACGGAAGGTTACATTATTGTATATATATATAAATCATAAAATTACGGTCAAACCTCTTGAAAATGGAACTTTAGTTATTAACAATGAGTTATATTATGCAAAACAAAAGCGACAGTTTCTATATATAATGGATGTGGCTTTTCGCATCTTTGTCTAGATTCTAGATAACCGAGAAGACAGTTTATTATGCATATAGCAAAAGCAAGTAAATAAGGAAAATGCATAAATCAAATTTGCCATCACCCGGGACAATGCGACGGTCTGTCAGTGGACTTGAAACCTCGTCGTCACGGAAGCTGCCTAAGACACCGACAGTAGACGGACAGTCGCTTGACAGTCACTCCGGCCAATTTAGCATTCAGTGACAGTCACTGCGTAAGGTAAAAGATAAGATTGTATTGGCTTAGAGTGACGAATTTTCTACGACGTATGAGAAACAAAGATAATAATATTTTTTTGCGTTCTAATTCATACAGCGCACTCATTTAGTGCAGTGGAACAACTATAGTAAATAGCAAATGAGACTATTTTTTCGGATCTAAATCAATTTACATTTTTTTTTTCAAACGAACCAACGTTCGTGCGGGTCCGTTACACGTTCGGGCCCTTTACACCTCCAACTCAAACCAACCAACGTTTCGGGTCCCCTGTGATCACGGATATCAGTCAGCCGTGACCATAGGACCTGTGAAGAGCCTGTAGGCTGCCTTTATCTATACTTTTATTAAACTGCTTACCGAAGTATAAATTGAATTAAAAATGTGGAAGTCTTGTACTCTCAGAGAGAAACGATTAGACTTTTTAAATAACAATTCAGGTAACAAATTTGCATGAAATTACATGGTTTGGGATAAACTATGTACATGGTTGTCATCAAGTCAACGTAAACAATAAAATCAAGCTTATACCTAGGTACATATTGAGGCCCTCGTCGAATTATACCTAAATATGGAAAAATCACCATTTAACGCATCATAACAGTATCAATTAATATAAAAAAGCCTATCGATGATTTCAAACTTACGTGGGAAGTGTAAAGGAAATCGGAAGATATGGGATCAGGGCCACGTTCTTCGAAGCAACTCTCCAATTCTTTAAACAATTGTTTGTCGATCTATCAATAGGCCACGGGTGCTCACGACATACGTGGCCTAGTTACACAGTTTAGGAGTTTTCGCTTTTGGTTTTCACGAATCATACTTCCGGGAGCAATAGGAGATGTCATTTGTTATCAACTTTCTGGACACCTGTTCATTAACATAAATTGATAAACATTTTTAGCTTTGTTGAAAAATCTTTGTAGTCGAAAAAAAAACGCAGGTTATAATTTATGTAATCTATTTTGCATTGCTTTCAATTAGTCTATAGTTCTAAAATTGATGAGTGTGCAAGAATCATTACGTTTAAAATTAAAGTCTTTTTGAAGTATGATCGGTAACCGCCCTAATTTTCATTAGTTCCCCTCTGTTAAATGGAGATCGCAAATTGTTATTTTTTTAACACAGATACCTTCTTTAAGAATCACTATCTATCAATGTGAACGAAATATACAGATCATTTCCGTATAATATTGTATTAGTAAAACCTTACAACATAAAGGATGCTTGTATAGCTAAGTGTCGATTGTAAGGGATATTGAAATCCTTTTGAAATGAAATTACGAATACCTAGTACCTACAGATACACAAAATGTACAACAATATGTAGGTACTCGTATGTTACCACAGCAAAAAGGTGAAACGTGGTAGGTGAACTAATTCAGTTAACAATCGATCACTGTTAATGTTCTTTTAATACGAGGTTTTTAACACTTGTTTTTGTTGCTAGTACTGTTAACCGAATGTAATGGATCCCGATTGTCTGTTGAAATTGGTTATTTTGTGAGCAATAGGCTACACCAAGTGATAAATATATTCACGTTTGTCCTCTCAGTCAATATAATTGACCAAAAAGACTAATCAAACATCACGCAGTTAGCACCTCGTGACTCCTGTGCCTATCAGAATTGCATTGATGACGAATATTTTACTGTACTTATGTGTTACTTAACAATTTACATTAAAAATTGCATATTGCGAATAGTACCAATGTCTTTGCAACACAGCAAGTCGTAAGTGATTGGTTTATTGATTTTATCACGCGAAAATCATAAAAATAGTAACCAAGAACTACCTACATTAGTAAATTATGAACCTACATATATGTAAAATTTTATAACTCTTTTAATTAAACAAAAAAAAGTTATCGACTGCTTTCGTTTATAGAATCTTTAAATCTTACTCCTGAAAAATTGTAATTTTGCAAATGTAGTCTTATTACACCAAAAGGGTGCGATATCAGGTCCAGTATACAATACAAGCAGTTAGACATATAGTAGATTGTACAAGAAGTGTATAAAAAGCGTCAGTTTAGTCGAGACGTGTATATCACCCGAGCCTCAGGCGACTGTTGATACTTAAGTCGAGGGTAAAATGGGTTTTATAAACGAGTTATACACTTTTCTCTTTGATTGTGAGGAAATTAAACAGCAATATTACAAATAAACGATTATTTAATTAAAATTTAATATAAAATTACAACAATTAAACATTTAACACGGATTAAAAAATAAAAGTAAAACTTTTTTTTATAAAGTTTATTGTGCGTGGCTGTTGGCGCAGGTGTCATTGCCTCGGTCTTAAACGACGATTTTATTTTATGCACTAGAGCATAAAATCCTATTTTATGCACTAGAGCATAAAATCCTATTTTATGCAGCCTACACCCAGCATAAATACGAACTCTAAGAGCTTATGACGTGACAACGCAATTTTTTTTTTAATAAATTTTAATGCATTTATTACGGTAGGAAAAGGCTACCATACAGGTTCTTCATATATTTAGACGAAAGCTACAAAACAAAAACCAAAGAGATAGAACAAAAGTGGCAAAGTACCGCATATATTTCTAAGATATATTTTAACCAATCTTTTTTTTATAAATATTTAAGGCCAGTACAGCGTTTGAGTAGCGTCTTAATTGATATTTTAACTTAAATGTGTGTAATGATGTTTTTTAAACTCATTATAGTTCTGTGTCTATCAAGTCTAACTACAATAAAATTTCATTTTCAGCTCAGTGGCGAGAATCATAGACAATAGAATTTTGATTCAGAACTAAAAAGAGCGCCTCTATGATATGGCGATTATAATTGACAGATTAAACTACAGGAGTAGAAAAATATAATAATATGACGCAGTTAGTAACAAGACTTAAGCATGATAAATGTAAAGCAGGATTCTAGAGAACCAATCCAAGCCAACGGCTGTTTTTACAATAAAGACTTCAAGCCACTGTCCTCTACACGTTTTTGTTAAGGATAAAAACGAAAGTCTAGCAATTTAGCTCTATTTACATCGCCTTGGTGAAATGCCGACTTCCATTAAAGGTGCTTAAGCTTGTTAGGTCAAACAACACTGGACTGGCGCAGATGCAAACGGTGGGGTAGCTATAAAATATGAGGTAAAGGCTTTTAAAACAGACGCGAAACTAGGGTAATTTCTTCTCAAATTAATTAACTTAAAAGTGGGTATGTAATGGTACATTAGTTAGTCACTTTCGTAAACCATTTTAATGGGTGGTTTGTACGTGATTAAATTTAATGTGTGCCATATTTCTTGCTATAATCAGAAACGAACTTTTGCAAAATATCTGGGTTTTAGTTTTGTAACACTTATTGTTTTAAAAAGTAGAGCGCGGGATATGAAGCTAAATAATTTTAATGGAATGATTTAGTTCCGAATGGAAATACTAAGTATATTACGTCCAACTCCATCCCTGAAGAATGCTTTCGCCAATGGCAGTGATCGGCGGCGGCAGCGCCGTGTAGTGGTCGACGTCGCATGCGCGTGCCGTAGAGTTTTTGCCACCATTATCCCAGACTGCAAATCGAATGCTATGATTGATGATTTCGAACCTTCCGCGTGCTGTCGTGACACCATAAGACCAATCACAGATCCGGCACTGGATGGTAGAAAGCCGTTTAACGTCAATATTGACTCCAATAACATATCTATCTACCTACTGCAGCGCAGTCCCTGCACGGTATCTAAATACACCTGATCCCTGCAAATGAGGTTACTTATTATTCGGAAGGAACGTAGAATATCTAAACAAGATTATAAATTCCTTAATATCCACGATTATTGAAAATGCACTATTGAAGCGACTCTCCTTTCTGAATATAATTAGTCATCGCCGTCTCGTTGCTTCGACTAAGTCTGGTTAGTAGTTTAGTGCTGATATGATAACGATAATGATCTTAAGTAAATAATTTATTACACTTGAATGCGCATATTTTCGCAACCTTTTCGGGGACTTGTGGGACACGCTGCATGACCTTAGTCCACCCCTGAGTGTAAAGTGTTAATATTGCGCGTGGACCGAAATCTTACAGTAAATGGAGGTGCCCGTTACGTAACGCGGCGGTAACGTCTGTGGTATGTAATCCACATTGTGTTCGCTGTTGCTCGCCATTGAATACTAACACCTTCTCAAGTCAGTACTTACCTATATTAAACAAATTGTTTTACTGAATTGCGATACCTTTATTGGGTTATGATTGGGACAGAAACGCTCCTTGTGAGAAAATGTCGTGTTGTCAAAACAAAGATGAGAAAATGGTTTAGCTAGAATACATTATTTGAAACTATAAACGAATTTTTTTTTACCAAAAACGCATGTTGGTTAAATTTTGTTTTTCAGTAATTAAACCAAGGAGATTAGACTATACATCATGAGTCCTCTTTGAAAAATTATTTGAATATCTTGGAAATTCTAGTTTTTCCCTCTTTTTCGGAACTTGTCATGTCAAAAAGTAAATCAATCGATTTAGACGTCATTATTTAACATTAGACATAATTTAATAGGTAAAATTTTTATATGAGTACATTGATGAAAGAAATATAATTTTCACCTCACTAGCTCGGAAAGGCTTTCTTTCTCATTAGAAATCTGCGCGCAAAATTGATTGTTTACCGCTAGCATGGAGAAGGTTTTTAAAGTTCGAACTTTACGATGGACTGTGGTGTACCTAACTCTTTCTTTTGATGAAAAAAAAAACATATTGACACGTTCGACTATGCGATTTGTCGTATATTATTTATATCCGTTGGTACAGTCAATTCGGGTAACTTTCAACATTTTTTGCGTTTTTCTAATAATTTCAAATTTAATTATGTTCCTTAACAATTACTTTATTAACTGAATAGTGTTCTTTTAAGCCCTATTTTCGTTCTTATAGAAGGAATTTAGTTATTATTCAACAAAACTGTTCTAGATTTGCTCCAAAAGTCACATTCAAAGTTGCCTTGAATTTTGGGTAACTTTGAATAAGATTAGCCTTCGATATGGAAAGCGTATATTTTCTAGATATTTTACAGTTTGTGTAAGATTATACGACATATTCATATTTTTTAGATGTGAATCTGTCCAAATATTCCTGACAGTGCGTTCAAAAACGACATTTGACTTGGTATTGCCATAATAAAACGAGACGAACTAATTTAGTTGAAATGAAAAACTTGTTTTTTTTTTAGATTTTTTTAATTAATGCGAATAAAAATGAAAATTTTCTGTTTAATAATAAATTCTACGCTTATTTAGCTATCAAACGAGATCAAAATGAATTACCTATAACAATTATTTTAGGCAAAGTAAATACATAACAAAAATCTATTCACCCCACTCCTTGAATAAAATGTCGTCATCAATATAAATACGGCCGCCTTTTCTAGATAGCTGTTGCTCTTTTATAATATTCACAATATCGGCTTTTTTAACTTGACATGTCTCAACGTTAGAGGGCCAAGACCAACCTCCTAAAAAGCATTTTTGGAGCACTGAGACAGTAATTTCCAAAGGAGTAACTTTTAGAACTCTCCCTGGAAACAGACTACCCTCTTCTCTAAAAACACAGTCAAACACATTCAAAGTTACCCAAATTTCTCTGTTTGGTAACGTCGTCAAAATCTAATTCGTTTTACGCGTAAATACAAAACCAAATTACTTAAATTATTCTTTAAAAAAGCGATATATAAACCTCTACTTAAGTGTGGAAACCAAAACTTACCAGTCAATATTCAGATTTATATATTTAATTCCGATTCTAAAACTGAGCAACAAATCACACCAAACTACTTTCGCCAAGAAAAAACCGCGAAAGTTTAAAAAAATACAATTTAACATTACTTTTTTCTTTCATAACTTTCGTTTAACAATTTTGTTCCGATTTACACAGTTTCAATACTAAAAATAAAAGATCGCCATACATAAAATAAATTTTTAAATCTTTTACGCAACTACGTTCCAAGTTACACCACGATTCAAAGTTACCCGAATTGACTGTATATTTTGTTCTTATTATTATTTTTGACATTAAATTGACAGCGGTAACTAATTTTGTTTATGAAAACTGATTTGTTATAGTTCAACTTTTTTTTTCATCTGTCATCTGCGTTTCCGAGCTAGTAACGTGAAAACTACTTTTTTATGATACCTAGTGAGGGGACGATCTAGTGGTGCGTTTGGTTGTAGGAGACACGCCTATTCATAACATTACATTAATTTGACCATTCATTGAAAAAAATGATAAAACGCACTCAACTATCTGGGCAATCCCATAACGTCATAAACGAGTCAACCTTGACGTTTACTGACCTTGTAACTGTGATTTTATTTTCAATCCTTGATTGAAAACTTCATGTGCCGCTTACATTAAATAATGTAGAGCAGCCCTATCCTATAGGATTTCAAGAAAAGACAGGAATCTCCGTAATTGATCCTAATTAGCTGAAGTTGGACTACCTTGATAACGCATTGATTATATGTATAGATGAAGTGGATCTATTAATTATAGTAGCAGAAAATGTTTTCGTATTGAAAATAAAATTACTAAACATTGTTGTCTACCTTGTTTTTTGTGTATAAACTCACATAAATTGTGTTATACTAACGGGATACTTATAAAAGACGCTGGCAAACTCAGTTTGCAATCTTAAATAATTTTCGGGTAATGACAGAAATTCTCCGAAAAATTTGTAAACCGCGTTAAACTGTTTCGTTAACGGACCATTTGGTTCACACGGCCATCCACTACGGATAACCGCCACGCGTTGTGATCGGACTAATCGTAATTTCAGATTGGAAGGAAATAGGGCAAAAACTATCAGTCGGAACAAGCGGGCAACCAGTACAGCGAAAATCTGAATAATGATGAGCTAGCGGAATCGTTCATTTATTTAACGCTACGGTGGCTGCGTTGACGCCACGACCGGTATGTCGTCGGGAACTTTAGAGTATCAAAACTGCCTATTGTAACATGCGTGTTAATTTCAGGTTAACGTATGTAAATTATCAAAATTCTTTCATGAATCCTTACTATTCAAAGGAGACTACTTGTGTATCTATCAGCTTCTATAGAACTTTTAACAAATTCAAAACACACTAAGTGTGTTTTTTTAAGTTTTGTTTTTCTAATGTACCTACTAATAGTTGTGGTATAAAATAATATATACAATGTATTAGCATTATCGAACTAACTATTGTGTGACAGCATATTCCAATTACGTTGGCGAAACTATATTTGAAGCATATTTAGTAACGGTGCTTCCTTGATACTGACCTACAATAGATGACGACCTACCTAACCATGTACTCAGCAGGTACTTTCAAAGTATTAGTAGGAGTGGCTATTTTATGACTCGTTATGAAGATAAAGCGAGGATCTTCACGCAGGTAGTGCATTGTGCACGTGTTTTGTAGGTTGTTACCTTTCTCGCTAATTGTCTACCGGAATGTGGAGCAAACGGAATGTAATAGCAGATTGCAATAGCGACAATACTGCGAATGCACCCTAGCGATTGCTACCGAAGCCCTATGGTTACCACCGCTAATGCCCGTGGCTAGTTCCTATAGTGCGCCTGCGCCTCATCAACTCGCTCCCCTCACACTGCCATCCGCAGTACCTAACCATTTGTGCGTGTATATGCTCTACTAGGTAGATTGGTCGTGTTCTCTTTGACATACAGGGCTTATAAGACGCCTCTATTGGAAAGCTTTCTTTGTACCTCCTTATTGTTAACATAATTGATATCTACTTAAAATCTTATTATTGATAATACATCGTAATACCACAGTATAAATTAAAAATTGACAACTTTTGTTCGAATGTCAAACTAGTAAACTACCATAAAGTAAAGAAAGAAATGTAACGGTTAGCGTAATTACTGATTGATCTGAACAACAAAGAGAAGAGGTCACAATTAATAATTTAGTAAATCTAAAGATAATTGCAATATCGGTAAAACCGATAGCGTTTAGATTGCAGCGTATTCTAAAGCAGACACTTGAAGAAACAGTCTTCTTTAGAAGTGGGTGTTTAAACGAAAAGCACTTAAAAAGTTTGCTTTTTGAAATAGCACATAAGCACGCTTTTCAGTTTAAGCGTAAGCGTTGGTCAGTTCAATACTCAATAATTTGATTTTTACAACGTGTTGTTATGTTTCGAATCGCGGCATCTATGTTTCCTAAACAATTAATTCGTTAATGTGAATAATAGTTTTATAAATAAAAATAAAACTCGTGTTTTACAAATAAACTTCCTTATCATAAAACCTTTAGTGGTCTTAAAATAAGTAAGTGTTGCTTTTCGCTATCAACACAACGTTGCAAGCTTTTTTAACATATATGTGCTTAAACGTTTTTCTAAACGATTTTGTAAGCTTCAAACTAAAAAGCGTTTAGAAAAGCACGCATTTAAAAAAAAGCACGTTTTAACGTTTCAAAAATTAGCAGTTTTTCCCATCTCTGGCCTTATTAGCCTCATTTTAACCTTAGATTTTTAAATGGATCACTAATCAGTCTTTTGTTGGTCATGTAACCAAACGTAATTTTATTATGCATGTTTAAACAAACATACGTATAAGTCGTTGATACCTGTATATCGTAATACGTAGGTACATACCTGTATTATTGTTTACATAACTGAATTGTAAAATAATAATACAGGATTTAGTCAAATCACAAAGAAATCCTAATCCATTTTCCTTTGATGCTTTATAAATAGAATTTTAGACTGCTTTACATTTTTGACTACCAGATTGAGTATAAATACAAAGTAGTTTATTATTATAAATAACTAAAAGAATGACTCACCAATTCCGCGTTTAAATAAAGTTTCCTACTATTAAAACAGTTCGTAGTTTTATAGAATAAAACATAAAAACAAAACTTATTACAATAATTATGAATTTAAACGTTATACATCACGCTTAAATTTGGTGATATGTTTTTTCGTAACAAACTTGGAATCGCAACTTTTTCCACAGAGAAGCTGTTAGTAAAAAAAAACCCACAACAATACATAAAGTAGTACCTATGTAATTTAATAAATAATTTTGCGAAGGCTTTGAAAAGATAAACAAAAAAATGTTTGTATGTTATTGACCCACTGAACAAAATATATTAAATAATTTTTAACATTTTATATAACTTCATTCCTACAGCATTTTGATAAGCGCGACATCAAGAAAATTGCGAGTCGAACGAGAAAATGCAATGAATTTTTCAAACTTTGCTTTAGAAGATTCCGATCATCGAATTAGATATACCTGTATCACATAATAAAGCGAGTTTACCATATCCTTCTGCTATGATTGTGTACTTTCCAAATCGAATCAACATGTCTTATTGTATACATGTTGTTACAAAGGACGACCTCGGTGGCCTAAGGGCTTACACTGTGGGCGCTGGATGCGTGAGGTCCTGGTTTCGATTCCCGGAAGGATCAATTTTGAAATAAACTTTTAGAAAGTGATTCTGGTCTGGATGTCCTGGGAACTGTCCCAGGGTGATTTCCGTTGTTCTGGTACTCATAATACAGAGAATTCCCTAGCTCGATACCAAGCCATTGGTGTGGTTGCCTGGTACATTATAGGTCTTAAATTTGTACAGATCAAACATGGACCCATTGCTAATGTGTTAACGTTTTACTAATATACATATATAATGTGCAGGTATGTTAGTATATTATACCTACGAGTCCTATAAAGTTTTTACATGAATATTTGATTATACCAACATGACTTTTTCCAAAATATTTCCTCCTACACTCAATACACTTTTTCATTCGTTTAAATCAGTTCTGAAATGAGTCGGTTACATTTATCTACCGTTTCATTTGCGTCATATCTCACAGCAGACAGCAAGTACACAGAACTAACTCAGGTATCTATCAATAGTGTCTGTGTTAAGCAATACAAATTGAAGTGTAGATTTGTAGAGCGTGGTGTGCCTCAAGGTAGCATATTGGGACCTGCTCTATTCCTAACATATACATATAAAGGCATGCAAGTGGTGTGGTTATCCAGTAATACTATTTGCTGATGATAGCACCGTAATTATTGAAAACATAAACGGTGACTACGACCAATATCTGAGAGAAATAAACTCTACTCTTGCACATTTAGTAGCGTGGATGAGTAATAATAACTTAAAAGTCAAGCGAAAAAAACTAAAACTATGTTTTTTAACCAAAGAATGACTCTACCAGACCTTAAAGTTACATGTGGTAACATTGTTATAGAAAAAGTGAAGGTAACAAAATTTTTTGGTGTAACCTTATATTATTGCGAATGGTTTTAAACGACATGTCCCCACATGTCATTTAAAACCATTCGCAATAGGTCTTTGCCAAATTATACACACTTAGCTATATTGTCGACAACAGCGGAACGCCGAAGTGTAGTAATGGCTTACCATGACTTTGTAGAATCTATCCATAGATATGGTGTAATTTTCGGGGGTAACTCTACTTACAGATAATTTTTTTTAATAAATTATAAGTCCGCGTGTTGACCTCCATTACACCTGATGGAAAGTAACGATGTGGTCGACGATGGAGCATACACACCTAAATAATGCCTATTTACTCTCGCCTTAAAAGGCCCAAGTTATAACGTTCAGGGAACAAGTCTGCAGGCAGGGAATTCCACTCTATAGCCGTTCGCTATATAAATGTGGAAGCATAACGCTTTGTGCGCATCTTTGGAATATCCACAAAATTGGAGTGGAACCCAAGCCTACGCCTAGTCCCCCGTGATGGAAAAGGGAAGCCGGGAATCGCGTAATTCCATCGCACACTCTCCGTGATATATCGTGTAAAATACCGATAAGCAGGCAACTTTACGGCGGTGTTCAAGGCTCTGCAGCTTCGCCTCCACTAATTTCGAGTCACCTATAACCTCTTGCCACGGTTGTCAATTGAATCCAAAGTGGCCAGTTGGTATGTAGCAAAGCCATCCCAAAGGTGATAGCAGTACTCCATGCACGACCGGACTTATGCTTGGTACAGCTGATGCAACTGTCCCAGTGTAAAGTAACGCTTCATCTTGGAAGGATGCCAAGCTTCCTTGCTACATTTCTTGCCATGGATTCAAATTATCTGCCGAAGTTCAAATTGGACGACAGGTACATTCCAAGTGGCGGGAGACAGTCGGCTATCGGTATGGATATATCACGAAAAGTCGGAATCAGCTCAAAGGGACTTCTTTGTGGAGAACAGACACGCCTGCGTTTTGGTAGCTTTAAATTTGACAAGATTGGCGTCGCCCCAATCGGAGACTGCCTTGAGCGTCAAATCCAAACGGCTAACCATGGATTCTCGAAATTTCTGGATTTCCTCTCTGCTGACCCTTGCATTGGTCAAGTACCTATCTACAACTGTGCTGTCATCAGTATAAGCAAAGGTACCTGGAATTAACATATCATTGATATGCGGCAGACAGAGAGTTGCAGACAGTACAGAGCCCCGAGGAACTCCAGCTATCTATCGTCATATGACACTGAACAAGAAGATTACACGATAAAAGTGTCTTCGCCTTAAAAGGTTATAAGAAAATTGCCAGTAGGTGAATTCTTAGTATAACTTGTTTATTTATTAGATTAAGTGTAATGTAAATTACTTATTAGTCTTGTATTTGGCTAGATTGTAATGTATTCATGATGTACTTTATTGGTGCCTTATAAAAAAATGGAAAAAAAATATGTTCGGAAGAGAAGCCTTCTAAGACCACGCGAGTCGAACGTTCGCTCAAGAAATCCGAGATCTAATTGCAAAGGTCAGTGGGAAACCCATAAGACACCCTTACTTAAAAGGCTTGCGTGGCAGACCCTGTCAGAGGCTTTAGATATGTCCAAAGACACTGCAATTGCTTCGCCTTGCTTTTCTGTGGCCTCGCTCCATACGTGACAGGCATACACAAGAAGATCCCCAGTAGATCGCCCTCGTCGGAATCCGTACTGGCGATCACTGAGGAGGTCGTTGTCTTCAAGGTATGACAGGAAACGATTGTTGAGTACAAGTTCCATAGTCTTGCAGAGTATGGAAGTGACTGAGATAGGTATATAATTGGCAGGATCAGCTCTGCTTCCCTTTTTCGGCACAGGTTGCACGTTTGCAAGCGTTTCCACGAACTGGGAACTACACCAGTCTCAAATGAGAGACGGTACAGGCGTGTGAGAACAGGAGACAACTCAGGCGCACTTTTACGCAGGACTATTGCTGAAATTCCATCTGGCCCGCTAGCTTTATTCACGTCTAGATCCCGCAGAGTTCGAAGTACCTCTTTTTTTATGATATTTAGAGCCCAAAATCGGTGTGCCAGAGTTATATGCAACCTTAAGTACAGTGACAGTTGCCGACTTTTTTCCATGACCCTCTTCTTGACCTTCCCATGTCTGTACATCCTGGAGGCATCTTTATTTCTAAAGACGAACTCGAGCGAAATTTCAGAGAAAGTAAGATTACAAGAGCGCTTACTTCGCACCAGGAAATATATGGTTCAGAGAATTATTTGTATCTAACTGTAAAAAAAAATGTAACGGCCTTATGAAAAAATGCGCTGTTGTTGATATGGCACCTAAAGTATTCATCAAAATCTGAAACGCAATCAAAAGTCTTAGTAGAATACGATTCAAGCATGTACTAAGCAAAAAGCACAGCAATTAATTGACAAGTGTTACAACAAGGTGTGGCTGTAGCCACAGTTCACATTACCTACAGCGTAGAAGAATATTTAAATGACAGTTCCTTGAAATAGGTAAACGCTGACAATTATTACTTATTTAATATTAGTCATTGACCTACCAATATATTAATAGACATTTTTTACACTGTGTGTATATTACTATTATTATTTTTCTTTTTGTTTGACAATGCATTTTAGTTATTTAATTAACTGCTTATGCCATTTTGGCTTATTGCAGAGATTCCATAAAATTATTATTACCATCTATACCATGTACCTGTAACAACGGATGAATAAATTAATTAAATTGAATTGAATTGGAAAAGTGGGATCTAGCATATTTTTTTAATTCTGTAAACAGAAAAAAATACCTATGTGCGAGGCCGGGAACCTCATCTGGATAATCAGGGAAGCCCTTTGACTTACCTAGTTAAAGCGTGCATAGACCCTTAACGATGAAAAAAATTGTTGCGAGTGTCACTTCTGGAACGATCCTCACGAAGTTATTAGTATACCTACTTGAGACAGATAAACTTCAGTATCCACTACTTCATTAATTCACACAGTATGATCTTTTTGCTCTTCAGTGAGAAGAAGGGTTTTCAAACGCGGAATGACCTTCCTGATATTAAAGTGGTCCAGTAATGGTTACGATCTAATTTTGTGTTCCTGCTGAAACTAACACGTTGTCACAAAAAAATTAGAAAAAGAAGTTGGTAGTTTCCATTTTTGTATATATATAACAAAATTGTCCTCAGTGTGTTTTAGTTATAGATCAGTATAACCCCTTAGGAGTGAAATAGCTAAAAATTTTTGGAACCGCTCGTGTATACCTACCCGTTTCTAAACTGAATTCCAAGGTGTAGGTATAACTTCTTCTTAATAAGTTTTTATTGAGTACAACGAAAACGTTTGACTGACTTATCAAATATGCTACCTATGTAGTACGAGTATAAAAGCATACCAACTATATTATCATAATCTGTAATATTGAAGCGCTTGAGGTATTAATTAATACAAAAATTAATAATTAGGTACAATGAAACACCAAAGAAGTAAAAAATAAATTCTCATTAAAGACGACGACCTTAATTCTACTTTAGGATTACATTACGGATTCTCAGATTTCAGGGGCAGCTGCCTGAATTACCTGTCTTACTATATACCATTCAGATATTTTTATAATTCCGAGTTATGATTTTTTATGGTGGTATATAATTTCAACTTTTACGAGATAATTCCCACGTATTTAATTAATACTTAAGAGTTAACAAGGGCAATAAAGATTGTTATGAGTTCTCTAGCGAGTGTCGACGTGACATACGTCTGCTGCTGGAAGATAGAGTACGATAAAGTTTGTGTAAGGATATAATTTTGCTACGAGTAGGTTTAAACATCGGTGCGTGCGCATGATTTAACAACTGTTGTTAAGGTATATGTAGTTACACACTTCTACTAATTTAGTAAGTAGGTGAATACATAGGTTAAGTAACACTTACGTGGACTGTATCAGATGTGAAACATTAATGTTTAAAGATTTAATTTGCAAAACCAAAAGAAATCTTCGTGAATTGTGAACTTTGGACATTGGCTCATTCTTATAGTAAAAGGCATAGAGTTGAATCTTAAGGGCCCATTCAGAGTGCATGCGCGAGCACGGCGGCCGGTTCGGGTGCTCGAGTCTTGGCGTCTTCCCTTTCACGGTGCCGAAGCGACTACGAACAGGTAGATCCACAAGTCGAACTCTCAAACAGACGCTAGAGCAAGCACTGTGAAAGGTACGAACGAAACGAGCCAATAGATCTATCCGCGGGACACGCGCACCCGACTCGAGGCAGGCTCCGGCGCGCGTGGCCACTGTGAACGCAACAATCATCTACGTACATTTGATTTACACGAACCCGCGCCCGCACCCGCGCATGCCGCCACTTTGAATAAAGCTTAAGTGCCAGCTTGACGTGCTCTTGACCCTGCACCCATAAGAGTAGTGTCATTTGATGAAAAAAAAAGGAACTTGATACGCTTACAATCTGCGGCAGTAGGTAGTACCTATACAAAACTGTATAAAGGTCCAAGTAAACAATCATAAAGTCGAAAAATTGATACCTACCTTTGGGTACCACAAATTTCCATTAGTTTCAGTAATAAAAGGCATAGTGTCCTAAAACTGTCTTAAATTATAATGATTAAAAATGCATTATTGATTTGATTATCTATACCTATATGTATACATCACACATACTTAAAAAGCAAGAAATTTGAAAGCAAGTCCAAATATTATGTACGAACGTAAATAAACACTTTTTTTTATTAAATATTGTTAATTATAGCTTTTTTGCTTTTCTTGATTCAGTTTATCGCTGTGCTATTTTTTTAACTGGGACACAATGGGGAAGTTCGATACCAAAACAGATACACGGAAACTGTTTTAGTAATGCGCGACTCATATTAATAATTTTGAAGAGTGCTTTAGCAGCTTGCGCGCAGACTGCAGCTGCTCACACACTATCCTGCGTATGGCCCACATATGAAGTCTTGCAGGATAGCTTGTATTCATAATCCTACATTACGTGGCGGACTGCAGGGCGGGCTGCAATGCAAGGTAATGAATGCCCCCTTTTAGATAGTGTATGATAAACGTTATAAATTGCAAAAGAAATAAGACTCTCTAGTTGTAATACAACACTCTTAAAATAACACTAACATGGCATATCAAATCTCTGATAGAGCTAGAGCTCGTTCGTGCGAAGACAGACTCGTTTGCCGAAAATAATTTTCTATTTTTGAACGTTATCACTGTTTTGGAACGAAATATTTTCTGTCCACGTCATTTTTTTATACGGTATTGCCAATTTTTCTGACAACCCTGTTTGTCAGTAAATGTAAAATATGTTACATTTTATAATTTGTATTCTCGCCAAAATAAAGTAGTGTTGTTGGTTGACTTTTAACAAATAAAATTTTATAATTTGAACCGATTTTTTTTTGTTGAAAATAACTGGGCATGAGCCCAATTATTTGCAAAAAGCAAAGTTACAAACTGTAGGTATAGGTAAATTATCACATTTTAAAATTATACACACAAATCTAGCTCTTTGTAGCTCAGAACTTGTCTGACATTTGTCGATTTCCGTACCTACTACGCTTTTCACATTCAGAAATGTCAAAGCAAAATTGTCGTCCAGTCCATTTTGGAACATTTTGCACGATTTATTTATTCCGACGCCCCAAAAACAATATTTAAAAAAAATCGTAAAGTCCATGACTTCGCACAAAAAAAATCAAGAAATTGGGACTAATGTGGACTTATAATAGCAACACTCATTTTTGACGTTTATTGTTGTGCGACCTCTTTGACGTATTCTAAGACGATAAACATGTGGATTGTATAAAAAGATTTAAATGATTACCTCAGAGTTATTATAAACTTAACACGTGTGAAAATATGTGTTGCATGGAGTACTTAACATTGTAACTGTTTATTTTAAAAGTGTTGAGATAAAATGATCCCAGGGTACGGTGCAGTGACCCAGGCCCTTTTGGGCACCCTTCTGACGTGGGGACTTACGGCTGCAGGCGCCGGTTGTGTCTTCTTTATACGAGGAAAACACGTACGTGACTTATCGCTATGTAACTTTAGAAGAATGTACTAGGAACATTACCACATCCTCTTTTATCGAAAGATCTTTAATGTAATGACTGTGTCGAATCGCCCGTCCAATTTGTTTGAAGAATCAATATTTCAAGGCCAGCTGATGTAAACAATGCACTTTAATAGCATTAACTTATGAGTTTCAATTTGTCGTAATAAAGTGTAGCTCATCTGATGATCTTAGTTATTTATACAAAAGAGGTCAGACAAATTTTTTTTAGTTATTACGAACTGTTCGAATTTTTAAAAAATGTTTCATATAAATTTAAATAATAAACATAATATTTATTTGTTTATGACATTTCAATTTAATTTATACATAATTTAAAAAAAATTAATTTCACATTGTAGTTGTAAAGTTACTAAATATTCACCCTTGAACAGTAAGTAATGGCCTATGTTATGTAGTATAATAATAAATTCTAAGTATGTAAGTAGTAAAGTTAAAACTATTCTATATTAATAAAAATCCTTTCAGAATTTGAATGTAGTTTGCCTAGTACCAAATAGAAATAAAAAATATGTATGTAACTTTCATTATATGACTTTACCTTTGTTATTACAGAGGCTTCATAGCCTGTGCAGCCCTTTATCGCCATGACCTTCAATTTGATATGTTATTATTAAATAATAAAATTCAAATTCACCTTATCATAATAACAAAATAAAAAAATAAATTATAATAAGGAAACCTTGATTTCTATTGATTTCAACTACAGTCATGGACATATTTAGATGAACATTAAAAAAGTTGAATTATGATAACAATGTTCATATGAACCATTTGCCACATCAACCAGAATGTTTAATTTGAAAAAAGAATGACCTCTTATTTTTCTTCGTTTATTTTGATTAATTGATGTTCTAGAATATGTGGCCAATGGCTCATATGACCACTGTTATTATAATTTAACCTTTTTTTAGAGTTCCTCTAAATTTGCCTATGATTTTAATATAATATAATAATGCACACACTCAACATAACCCCGCACTAGGGAAACCCTGTATCGTGGGTGCCATTGACACACACATAGACAACCACAAATTACACCCAAACTCACGAGAGAAATAAATGTAGGTCATACAAATATTTCTCCCCGCCCGGGAATCGAACCTGGGACCTCTGCTGCTAAGACAGGTTGGCATAGTAACCGTTCGGCCACAGTTAAGTTAAATAATAATAAGTGTATTCTAGGGAGATGCTATTATTAAATGAGCAATATAAAATGTGACTTAAACTTTTAACTTGTGTGCACAATGTAACATTGGGAATTGGTCTGCAAAATACACAAAATTACGCCTTTAATATTATATTACTTTCGTATTGTTGTTTTAAGCTATATGAAACTTTAAAACATGAGCAATGCAGTTAGAATTTTTATGAATAACTAGTAATTAAGTGAACATATTGTTTTAAAAAAAAATTTTTTGTTCTGTAACAATATATATTGAACTTAATTCATTTCAGAGAAAACTACTAGATGTGTCCCTGGGTTTCGCTGCGGGGGTGATGACTGCAGCATCATACTGGTCGCTATTGGAGCCTGCAATAGAAATGTGCAAAGAATCACATGTCTATGGCTCAGAAGGACAGTTTGCATTTGTACCAGTGGCAGCAGGGTTCCTCTTTGGAGCCGTATTTGTCTTTGGAACAGACAAATTCTTAGATTATTTAGGAATTAATTCAGCAAATATGATGATGAGTGAGTATTCATTTGTCCATTCTCTTCACTACAGATGGAGTTGATGTAAATACACCTTGTGTTGTATTAATGACATACAGTTTATAACCAGTTCGTTTTAAAGTGATTGGTTATGTTTTACAGCCTAAATTCTCTATATTTCAAGAATAGACTGTATGGATAAATACATATTTGAATACATACAAACAAACAAATATTGCAAATGGACATAGTTATGCTAACTAGAACAAACCCACAAAATGTCACTTTCGACCTAATTAGAGTTTTGTAAAAACAGTGTGAATTAATAAATAGGTAAGTTATTTGAGACAAACAACGTGAGTTATGTGTAGCATTGAGAATGATATAGGGAAACTATTATATAATACAGCAATAAATAGAAAACATTATAGATCTTTTTATTTCGTTAACGAGAACTATGTTCTAGTTTTCGTAATGAGAACGCTAAAGATCTACAGTACTTCAGTACATGTGACATGGCTCTATTTAGCATATTTAAAAAAATACATTATGAAGTTAAGCAGCATGGTGCTTTTTAGCATTTAAAAGTTACTTATTTAAGATTGGTACCTTGAAGGACTTTTATTTTCTCCGTTTTGGCTTGGTATATTGCCAGGATCTTTTGTGAGAGGGTAAAGGACACGTCTGGTGTTCTACGTAAATACGTAAATACTCAATTTCACTCGAGATGTGGGTTGGTTCTTGTTTGCATAACTATGTCCAAATGTGAAAATAAACGTGTACTATAAGAAATGTACCGATATTCCAACTAAACGTGAACTCAAATATTCGTAATTCCGAAAACCGATTAATAATAAAACCGTTACGATTTCAAGTAATTTTGATGCTTTTCACAAAGACAAAATTAGCTTTTGATTCCTAATATTCCTAAAAAAATAAGAATAAGAATATGTTTTTTTTTACATTTGACATTATGAAAATTCGAGCTAACGTTATTTCGGGCAAATGTATTTTCTGACTTCTGGTAGGTAATTCAAGCCGTAAAACGAGTAGCCGCAAAAACCCGTAGAACAACAATATTTTGTTAGTTATTGCTAATTTTTAATAAAAAAATCATTATAAAAATAAGATTAAAACTCATAGCGATTCTATACTTTCTTTGTTCTAAAAATTTCAATCACGTGTGGTTCGAACAATTGAAAATGACCAAGAAGTTTATATAAGCTTCTTGAAATTGACGTAATGGGTCTCTTTCCATCTTTTACGCATGCAATGTCTAGAAAAAGGACAGTTAGCTATTTGATCATTTTGTTTGCTCTTGTAATTTATATTTACGATTCATTTGTGTATAAATTAAATACTATACAACTGTACAAAATAACACTTTTAAATAGTAACTATGATAATACAATATATTTGTTTAGTGAAAATAATAATATGATAAAAAATCCTGTTACACTGTACTGCAGTCATTTTTACAAGTTATTATTATACAGTACTGCATAACTCACAACCGCGCTGTCAGTCGAACAAACGAAGACTGTTGCGCGATGGACGCTTTGTATGCAATTTTAACGCGCTATAGGTGCGGACACTTTTTAGCGCGAACCCAACGTCCATTTGTTGGTAGGTATTGGTACGTCAAAATTATAAACAAAAATGTACATCGTCGACTGAAAAATGTTTGAGTTATAATATACATTTCTACAAAAGACAAAATAGCTTGTTCAGTTTCTAACAACACTGATGATTCAATTCCAGTGCAAGTTGCGATAAAATTTGCATAAACTGTACATTTAATTATAGCTGAGTAACTAGAATTATGCCAGCACTAACGTAACTATTACTAATTTGTAATACACTGTGACATATTTTGGAATTTAAGTACATACATACCTTGATTTCACTTCAATGCTACACTTTATGGTTAAGGAAGTACTGAATATTTATTTAAGAACGTGTTGTTATATGATTTTATCTCCTTGGATCACAATTAAACATTTTTGTTTTCATATTTAATTGCAGAACTGAGCTTCACGTTCACGATTTCTATCTTATCTATGTCTAGTGATAGCTACCGCGGCTCGTAACATATGCTCATTTTATCAATATTGACAATGAAGGGCATTATGTTACTTATAGTAAGTACCCTTATGCGGCGTACTTATGTAAACAGATTTCTTCATGCATTACAATATTAAATGTTATCTTAATAGATCAACTTCGTCGGTCTCGGAATTTTGATTATACTTTACTTATTAGTAAATTTCTGCCGCACATATTTATGTATGTGTACGCACACGTACAGTTAATGGATACACATTCATCATAAATTGCAATCTTTCTTTCTGTCCTCAAACTCAACATACAAACTAACATTTATAATAATAATTAAAAAGTCAAGGATGCTAGAAAGGTAATCAATAGAAAACGAATCATAGTAGTAATGAGTAACGAAGAAAGGCGTCACTTTATGTATACTAATCGACATTAAAAGTATATGTAGCACGAATCTGAATTTGTTCAATAAATAAAAAAAATAATAATAATGTGCCTGCAACCACATCCAATCACCTGGTTTCAAACTACAGAATTCCCTGTACTATAAGTACCAGAGCAACGGAATTCACTGCTGGGCTTTACCCGGAACACCAAGATCAGAATCAATTTATAATTGAAAAGTTTATTTCTCAGAACGGTCCTAGCTGGAATTTAGCCCAGGACCTTCCGTCGGCCGGGTGCAAGCCGGGCGGCGGCAGCGCGGTTGTATTATTCAAAGGAATTTAAATGTGGTTGCCTAGTAAATAGAATTCAGATCCGCCGTTAATGTACAAAGTCTGCTCGTGTAACTGGGCGCTTAGGCCCCCGAAATCATCAGTTTAATCATTTTACAAAACATAGGCAAATAAATTACACAATAATATTATTACGATAATGTCGTATTACGGTAATTTTCAGGTTAGATATCAGTGGCAATTTTATATTATCATGAAATATTAGATAATATTTCAGGTTAGTACACTCGAGTATTAAATTGTACTTCATGATAATATTCTAGAATATTTAAATAATAATAATCTCGGTACAGAGTACTAACAAAACCGACCTTAAAAGTTCGTGGAATTACACATCTATTTGCCAAGTTTTATTGCCATCAGTTACCGGAAAGTCAAAGTCAAAGATTATTTATTCCATAGGTAAAATAAATTTACACTTGAAATCGTCACATTTAAGCTACTGCTCGTTCACTACGCTGACCTCTCTGAGAAGAACGAGCAAGAAACTCTAGGGATTGGTCTTTTCAAATAAACTTAAATGCTATGAAATACACTTTGAATCAAATTTCTGTGGATTCTGGAGCCATGTCGTCTTTCCATACATCTTTATCTAACACGTAGTCTTCAATTTTGTAATATGATTTTTCGATCAAAATATTTTTAATGTAGTTTTTAAACTTAGGAAATGATAAACTTAATATATGCTCCGGAATCTTATTGTAAAAAAGTATACAGTTCCTCATAAAAGAGTTGTTTACCTTGGTTAAACGAAATCGTGGTACCATGAGTTTGGACTTAGCTCTAAGGTTAATATTATGGATATCTTCTTTCTTATTGAAATTATGTATATTTTTACGAGCATATATTTGAGTAAATGTACTGTGATGCCACCGTCATGATACCAGTCTCTTTAAACTTTTCCCTGAGAGAAACCCAAGAGCCTAGACGGTACACAGAACGAATCGCTCGTTTTTGCAATACAAATATGGTTTGAATATCTGCCGCTTTACCCCACATGAGAATCCCGTAGGACATTATACTATGGAAGTAACTAAAGTAAACTAGTCTAGCAGTACTAACATCGGTAAGCTCACGTATTCCGCGGACTGCGTATGCAGCGGAGCTTAACCTGCTGGCCAGGGAAGATATATGTGGAAACCATTAAAGTTTACTATCTAAGGTCACTCCCAAGAAGACTGCTTTATTAACAAAGTCTAACTTTTCTCCGTTTGTTTCTATGCTTGGACTAGTCAATTTTACGTTAGGTAATTCAAATTTAACACATTTTGTCTTCTTGACATTAAGCAATAAATTGTTAGCATTAAATCAATAAACTACCTTAGAGAGGGTGTGTTTGAAAAATCAAGGATGTGTCATCAGCAAACAACACTATTTTGCAATGGTCCTGAACAAAGAATGGCAGATCATTAATATAAATCAGAAATAAGAAAGGCCCTAGTATTGAGCCCTGAGGAATGCCCATTTTTACCGGAGAACCCAAAGAAGTCACACCATTTATGTCTACTTTCTGAATTCTACCGTTGAGATATGACGAGACAAGTTTCGACGCCTTGCCATTTACACCGTAATATTCCAGCTTCCTAATAAGAGTAATATGATAAACGCAATCAAATGCCTTTGAGAGGTCACAGAAAGTACCAATAGCTTTCTGGGACCTTTCCCAGGCATCAAAGATGTGTTTTAGTAACGCTACCCCCGCATCGCTAGTCGATCTACCACTAGTAAACCCGTATTGTTCACTATGAAAAATATGATGCCTACCGAAATAGGACAGTAATTGAGTCAGCATAACCTTTTTGAATATTTTACTTAAAGCTGGTAAAATTGAAATGGGCATATAGTTGCTAGGATCACCTTTCCTACCGCTTTTGAATAAGGGAATAACCTTGCTGTATTTCATTAAATCGGGAAAAACACCTTCGTCAACGCTCCTATTGAAAGCTTCAGCTAAATGTGGGGAAATAAGATCAATAACTGAGTCTATAACTTCAGTTGATATGCCCCAGAGATCTTCAGTTTTTTTAACATGTATGGATTTGAAAGCTTTTATGATGTCTTGTGGATTAACATGACGGAAATTAAATAAACTGCCACAAACGTTAACATTTTCCTTTAAGAGATCAATAGCAAGTGAAGGGGAGGAATTTAATGATTCTGTAGTGTTCACAGCAATTTCCGAAAAGAGCGATTCAAAAGCTTGGGCTATAATAAATAGATAAACTTTAGATTTTATAAGTTTACTGTTTAATTCTAAAACTATATCTCTATCGTGTTGTTTAACCCTGCCTGACTCTTTGTTTATTATGCTCCAAGTAGTTTTAGATTTATTTATCGATTGTCTAATTTTGTCGCTGTGAAACTTAACCTTGGCAGCTACACATACTTTTTTAAATATTTTTGAATAAATTCTAACATATTCTATGAAATTGGAATTAGTATTATAAGTTTTCATAGCATATAGCTCATACAAACGAGACCTACTCTTATGAATACCTACTGTTGTCCAGTCGTTGAATTTAGTCTCTCTATGGAAAGTTAATGTTTTCGATTTAAATATATTATCAAATTCATTTTTAATTAAACCAAATATCGTGCTATATAAAGTATTTGGAACCTCCGGTATATGGGGTAGGGAATTTAAACTATTGCCGATATTATTTTCAAATGTAATGATTCGTTCTGTGGTAATCGGTCTGCAGAGAAATTGGTTTACCTTCTTGCTCATTTTACAATTAAAAGAAGCCAATTGGCCACTATGGTCTGATCTTAAGCAATTTATTATTGATTTAGACACTGCGTCTGTGTTACAAAAGATGTTATCAATACAAGTAGAAGAGGAGGCAGTGATGCGAGTTGGTTCTAAGAAAAGATTAATCAAGTTAAAACTTTTAAATAAATTAATGAGTCTTACAGAAGTAGAACAGTTTTCCAACAGGTTTACATTGAAATCTCCACATATTACTACGTTTCTTTTGGTTGGAAAAATCCGCTTTAAACTGTTTTCCATAATTAATTCAAACTCGTTAAAATTAGCAGAGGGGGGCCTGTATACACATAAGACGACAAACTGATCCAATTCCACACATGAAATCTCAATAGTTCGTTCAGTAAAAAGATCTGTGATATCCTTACGCTCTTTAAATTTTAAGTTACGTTTAATAATAATCATGGATCCGCCTCTAATTAAACTCTTTCTTATGAACGAACTGACTATTACATAATTTTCTATGTTGTTAATTGCTTCGTAATCTTTCAGACAGTGCTCTGTAACACAAAACACGTCAACGGAAATATCGTGCAAAAAAAGACTTATTTCTAATGTTTTGCCAGAAAAGCCTTGAATATTTTGATGTACTACATAGAAACGATTAGACTTTTCTGTTGTCGTGTTTTTTAGTTTAAATTATGGTTAGTAAAAAGTATACTGTTGCTACTTAAAGTAGGAGCATTGTCGTGGGACTGTGTTATATTTTCTATAACAGCGTCCTTAATATTAAATGATAGCAAACTAGCTACATGTCTCAGATACCTTATGGGTAAAAGTAAATTATCCTCAAAAAGTTTGAAGTTCCTTACGAGCTTATTAATGTCAAAACAAAATATAACGTCACTATGACGGCAAGTCAAATTATGAATGTGCCAATTTATGTTATGTATATACTTATTACGAGCGATGCCTAGGTTGAGCAGTAAGGGAATGCACTTAGTATGAATTTACACCCACACTTCTCATGAATTCTCAAGAACACGTCAATGCTACTATTTACTTCTTTTTTACTAATGTTATTACTATCACCTATTATAAGAATCACTGTTGTATATTTATCAAAGTTGCAACCACTTAACAGTGTAATAATTTGACTAAAAGTAGCTCCTGGATAGTAATAGTTGACTACCCTTTGTTTTAAGTGGTTACTTAGGTGGTGGCCTAGTCCTACGCCTATTTTATCAGAAAAAACTACCGTTCTTCTGGATGACCTGGTAGGAGTTCTAATAGTCTTGGTTGACCGTTGACTATGTCGAACTTCAACTGTTGTAGAAAAGCAGATACGTTTTCCTGCAGCAACGCTGGCATACGATGCCCGAGCTGGTTGCGTTGATGATGTGGGTGGCGGGGATGGAGTCTGATTTATTTCTACTGGATCATTTGTTTCACTAAGCTCATTCTGAAGAAGGGCTTGAGTAAAGTGTGCGAAACCGGATACATCCCCTAGTGTGCCACACTTAGAGGTGGAATATTTTCTTCAAAATTAAATGGGACCACTACAGAGGTACCCTCTTTCCAACAAAAAAGAATCATCGAAATCGGTTCACAAATGCCGTTATTCCGTAACATACATACAAAAAAAACAAACAATCTAATTGCGAACCATCTCCTTTTTTGAAGTCTGTTAAAAATTGCCACCAAAATTAGGTACATAAAACTAACTTGAAAATTAGCTTTTTAATTACCAATGGTTTTTATTTTTATCGTATACTCAACTAACTAAATTTTTTCAGCGATGACCAAGAGTAAAGAATCAAAAGACAAATTAGAAGACTTGGAGATGATGACGGCTCTCAACAAGCGGCCTTCGTACCCAACTAGTGTCGTCACGGTAGACGGGCCTCCGCCCTCGGAGTTTGCAGACTGCATATCAAACCAACACACCGCTCAGCGGCGGCGGGGTCACAACCATTCTCATGGTTCCCTGGTAAGTTACAGCCTCTTTCACGTATCGATTGCATACACTATAATGGCGAAAGGATTTGCCAATCAGTGAATTGTACTCGCCGATTATTACCTAGGGTGAGCTATAGACGTATAGGAATGGAATGGTATGTACGTCGTGCGAGGAAGCTCCATTCATGCACCCCAACAGCTAAATCACATAGATATACATTTACTATCGTATGTACTATACAATTAAGTGAATACATACACATTAGATATTTCGATAAATGATTAATTACTTCAACAGAAACTATTCAAACATTACCTAAACATTTCATTCAAACTGAAGAATCCCGTTTTTTAAACCAAGCAGTAAAAGTCAAGACAATATTACTGCCGACCACTAACTAAACGCGGCAAAGTTTGTCACTTTGCACTTGGTCGAAAATTAGTTTTAAATAGCAAAAGATAGAGCACAAATTTAAAATTAGTTAACGTGTTCGACTTATCAGAACAATTTCAATATTCTAAAAGTGGGTTATGGTTTTTTATGATATATCAAAAAATTATTTTGTCTCTTGTCACGGCAGATTATGTATTGTGTAGGTACATGTACAATTCCATAATACTCTTTAAACTAGATGATTGGTCCATTAATGAAGACGAGTTTTAATGTACAAATAGGTCGCCTAAATATCGGATTACTAGTATATTGTAATTGAATGATACATTTACATGTCATATAAGTGCAATATCGATAATAATACACATCACTAAAACACGCAATAAATATAATAAACTGCATACACTGGCACATTTAAAATGCCCAAAATAATGCCGTGTATTCCAAAAGTCAGTTGGTCAGTCAGTATTTGAAAATAAAAAATTAGTCGACCTTCATTTTTGTCATGAATTTGTTTTAATTTCCTACTAATACAGGTTTTGTCGAGTGGTTCGAGGTTGAATTTGCGTTAATGTAAATGTCATAAATTTTAGTTCAAAATGTCTTTTATGTATTTAAATTGTTATGTTAAACTGTTACAATTTTCTAATTTCCAGCAGTTTGCTTTGCCACAAAATTTAAAAAAATGCATTTAGTTAATTTTAAAATCGATTTTAAAAGATGTTGCTTTAATTGCTTCTTTATGTCTAATTATTATTCATATAAATTTGAACATTACTATTTTATATTCTCACATTTTGTTCGGCTAATTGTGCCGGTGTGTTCATATAAAACAAAATACGGCCGTTATGTTTGAAGAATATAATGGCATATATTTAAACGATCATTTTAAATTTGCAAAAGCAGCAGGCAAAAAATCTAAACGGCATCTTTTTTAAAGATTGGTCCTGGATTGTATCCGTGAAAGAGGTTTCACAAATACAAAATAAATTAAAACAATGGATATTTTAATCTGGTCTGAGCTAGGCAAAAAATATTTGATTTGTATAAATTAACTTTGATAGTTCTATATTGAGCCTTAAAACTAAGATTGTTTTTAAAACAGTTTTAAGTTCATTATACTATTATTATTATGACTAGTATACTAATATTATATTAATTATAATATAATTTGACCTGAAAACTTGCTCGGAAACGCATGCAAATTGGCTTCTGCATTTTCATATATTACCCTACTTAATGGAGGGCGCAACCAAGATTTATTACAAGATCAATATCAAAAGATATTATGAAGTATAATGTATTATGTAGGATAGTGGTTATAAATGTCATTAATCGTTAAAAGAAAATATCAATATTAAAAAAAGAGGATCAAATATTAATTTTGAATACCAAATATTAATTTAGTATGCTTAAACATAACGATAGAGTTACCTTGAATGCAGTTCTTTATAATGTATCCGTAGATTAACTAATATAGATGAACAATTAATATATAATATTAAACATTTAAAAAATCGTTTATTTCAAATAGTGCACATTTACAATAGATCAATTGAGGCCCCCATCTAGACTTATTACCTCTGAAACACTACTAAAGTGACTTACCTACTATTATTTTTTGTATAGCCATTTTAGATACTCAACATTTTAATAATTTCAACATCTCATCGGCTCATACTAATGCAAAAAAATAATGACTCTCGAGTTTATGAGAGTATAGAATGACGAAAACAGCGTAACTAATAAAATTAATTTAAAAAGCTATAGTATACAATATATAATACATTTTCCGTATGTATCTACACTTTGACACGCGATCAATCCAGACAAACTCTACGATGTGCCCTATATGTTGTTAAGTGTGGCTTGAGTTTGTGGTTTTGTGGGTGCGGTGCGGTACACGCTCGGATTCGGACGTGCTCCACTGCACAATAAGAATTATAATAATTCGCGACCCGCGCGGCAATAGCCGCTGCACGTAATTGACTATGGGTTCTCAGTAACTCATAGGCAACGAACTGTTGGCGTTTATACAACACGCCATAGATACCATGGACGAAGTCAGCATCGTGCAGATCTGCAAGTCAAATTTCAAAGAAGAAGAGATTTGCAGTGACAAGGCGCTGCTTTTCCGGACGTTTGGCAAAGCCGAGCAGATGCCCTCTCGTCGGAGAGATGGAGGAGCGAAGAGTCTCCAGGACATCATTACGTTGTTCAAGGAGATCGACCCAGACGACGTGCCTGCATTCGTAGCGAAGGAGCTGCATAAGCTCCCCCCTGTCACGTTCGACCACGTCGACGTCACCAGGCTGCTGAAGGACATCACGTCCCTAAAAGCAAGCCTTGCTGAAGTTCAGTGTAAATTGGAGGCCTCAGACAACACCATCAGTGAGTTGCGTGCCCAAGTTGTATTACTTAGTAGTGCGGTATCGGCTGCCGCTGCCCGACCTAGTACTCCACAACCACAACTCAGGCAACCAATGAAGGGAAAACCAAAAAAGAAACTCGTATCTGGAGCTGCGTCGTCAGTACCACCGAGACGAGTTGATCAGTGCGACGAGGACGGCTTTCGGAAGGTGGAAAAGAAAAAGAAGAAGACCAGCCGAAACCTTAGTGGCACCGCCCTGACTAGCCCGAATCATTTATTGCGTCCAGGGGTACCGACGACGTTGTTATACGTGTCGCGTCTTCATTACTCCACCAAGTCTGCGGATATTGTGGAGTACATGCGAGTGAAGGCCAACGCAAACCTGAGAGTCCAGCGGTTGGAGTCGCGCCACAATGTGAATTTTAATTCATTTGTGGTGCGAGTACCAACTCAACACCTGTCGACCTTCATGAGAGAAGACTTTTGGCCGAAGGGTGTCATGTACCGCCGTTTCCGAGGACGGCTACCGGACACCCACATTGCGTCACACGTCGAAGTACATTCGTGTAAATAAATAGTGTTATATGTATATTATCATGTTATATTGTATTTATGATTAGTCCGTAAGGTATTTATTTAATATGTCTGTTATTGTTTTATTATATTATTGTTATATTATATGTATGTTAGTCTGTAAGGTAAGTATCTATGGGTCCTAGTTGCCTGAAATAAATAAATAAATAAATAAAATTGATCAAAAAGTCAGTGCGGTTATTTCCACTTAAAAATTATTTTTTTTCCATTTAAAGTGTTATGTTGTCAGTCGTAACGTAATCCTAGTTCAGTGCTGTCTATGGTCATTTTAAAAATAATAAAAATAATGTTTTCGCGCGCATTTTAAGAATAGGCTGCAACTGTGACCATGGGACGCTCAAGGGCCCGAAACGTAGGTTTGTTTGAAAAAACAAATATACGCCATTTAAATCCGGAAAAATAGTTTCATTTCCTATAGGCTAGGCTGTAAAGTTTTAAGTTTATTATTTATTTATGAAAAAGGCCCTGAACCGCTGAATCGTAAAGGTGTAGTATATCATCATGATAATGCCTAAAACATATATTACAAAGCCGTCGAAAAATATTGCAGTGAGTTAGTTAGGTTGGAATGCTTTGCCTCATCGACCGTTTTCAATATCGTCGTCTTATATTTACACTATAATACAAAGATCGAACAGCATACTGGTTTTTGTATTAATAATTATAACAAACTAGTTAGTAGATGTAGTAGTAAAACATCGTGATAATCAATAAACTTATTAAAATAGTACAGTTATGCTTCTTATATATTTTTAACCGACTTCAAAAAAAGGAGGAGGTTCTCAATTCGTCTGTATGTCTTTTTTTTTTGTACGTATGTTACGCGATAACTCCGCCATTTGTGAACCAATTTTTGATGAATCTTTTTTGTTGGTACTTTACTTCTTATATTTTATTTATTTAAATTTCAAGAAAATATTCCACCTCTAAGGGTGGCAAACTAGGGGATTAATGACTTTTGAGGTTGGTTTTTTAACCGGAGGTTAGGTTATTCATTTAAGCATTGCTACCGCACCGACTGTTTGGCACCCCAATAGTTTAGTCTCTGTGAGGGAACAAATGAACACCCGTAAATACATACATGCGCAGGTGCAGGTAACTACCCTTTTTGTGACATAGTTACCTTAGTTCTGTATAAAGTGACCTTTTTCCGTGTAGCCTGCGTGATTTAAGTGTCGTTAGCCTTAACCTTCATCTTCCACCGCCAATAACAAATGAAGCATAATTATAATATCATTTATTATATCCCATCAAGTACAAAATACAAGTACATCATTGAACGTTTAGAGTTTAGATATGGGAGACAGGAGCTCAAACTAAATAAGTCCTGTGCTATGTGAATAACTCTGCCGTCAGCAAACTAAAACGCGGCTATGTGACAAAATAATTTTGTGAGGTATCATAAAAGAACTATAACCCAGTTTTAGAATATTGAAGTTATTTAATGATATTTTAGCTTTGCGTCATTAGGGTAAGTTCCGATCATAGATATATTTTTCCTATATCTATGATATGATTATAGATAGATATGATTCCGATATGTCGGACACATTAACTTTTACTGCGATTATATAGACTTTTGTATGTGCGTAAAAATATCAAGCATATAATAACAATAGAACTGCCTCTGTGGCCGAACGGTTACCATGCCGGACTGCCACGCAGAGGTCTTGGGTTCGATTCCTAGGCCGGGAGAAATATGTGTATGACCTACATTTATTTCTCTCGTGACTTTGGGTTGTGTACTGTGTGTGTCCGTGGCACCCGCGATACAGGGTTTCCCTAGTGCTGGGCTATGAGTGTGTTGCGTTAAGTTGCATTATAATTCAGATATTTTGTTTCCATTAATGATTTCCATATGAATGTTCATTTTACAAAATAATATGGTTCATTTGTTAATAAATAAAAGACACTGAATTCACTTCATACAAATTGCAATTATAGAGGAGTGTTTATAACATAAAATGGGAAGATACTTAGAAGACAACGCTTTTAAGAAATAACTTGTTTCATGAAAGAACTGACTCCACGACATGACTTATTTTTGTAATGAATGATGATTTGAAAGTAATGATTTGAAATCCATGTCTCTGGCCGCGTTTGCACTTCTTTTATTATCATTGCGAACGACATTATGACACGATACTACTTATTCCAGAACAATTACATTCACAAATTAAATGTGAAAGCAAATGGTCACTAATTAACATTATTATTAGTACTAGCTGTACTAGCTCCTTGTGAAAGAGTTCATCCAGGAAAGTACTGCCACCTTACCTATTTCTCCCGCCAAGCAGTAATGTGCATTCAGTTGCCGACATTATTGCGTTACGGTTTTGGAGGGTAAGGGTGCTGGTGAAATTACACGCACATGGGACTTGTCAACTTATGTCTCAGGATGAGGGGCGCAGTGGCAGTACTCGTCAAATCTTTGTGATTTAAACATTACTTACGGATTTAAAGCATTGAGTGGCACTGTGGGGCTAGCGAATGGCGCTAGAGCGACATAGAGCGCGAGACACTGCTATTCTCGCATAGAGTTCTCGTTCTTTATGTCGCTCTCGCGCAAGTCGCGGCCTGTCGTGTCGGCTCTACTGTTATAGATAGGCGTGTCGCTTACCGTCCTCCAGGCGCGACTTGTTCGTCCTATCACTTGATATTATTTAAAAAAGCCTCGCTCTAGCAAAAACTAGTTGCGTGCACGCTGCACATGACAGCCCACACTCAATGTGAACCTTAAAGTATCGCCGAACGCCCCACATTTGCGAATTTGCTAAGGTTCTGTACCTCTCATATGTAGAATTATTAATATATTTATTTGTGTATTTTTCAGAAAGGTGGAGAGAACGGTGACGGCGATCGCCGCGACAGCGTGGCGTTATCGCTCGCCGCGCGGCAGTCGCAGTGGAAGAGAATCATGCTGCTAGTGGTGGCCATCACAGTCCACAACATACCTGAGGGACTGGCCGTCGGCGTTTCGTTCGGTGCCGCCGCCTCCTCCAATAAAGCATCGTTCCAAAGCGCCAGGTCAGTGAAACACATAAAAGTCAATACATATTTTAATCCCATTGATCCGATTTCATAATAAGCTTGTATGGCTGTCAAACACCGCACTATTTTACACTCAAGATTTTACTTACAATTTTCTTGGTATTTATACCCAACGATGAGGTTTTATCCCTTTGTCCTCAGAAGCCAAAAACGCTCAGAAAAAATCCAAAGACAAGGTGTTTGGAATTGATATGTTATGTAGACTTCCCATTACAAAACGCTCAAATTATATTATTTACACTGCCATCTATCGAGAACGCACGACTCAACTTGTACTATACTTATTGCTCAAGGTATATCTTGTATACCCCATCTACCGGCTGTGGGGATGTATTAGAACTGATTTTACTAGCTTTACTCTCGTGCCACCTAGCGGTAAGGAGTAGTACTTATTTATCGTTTTTAGATAGAGGAAACTTGTCAGTAAGAAGAGAACTTCACAGATGTCGTTAATGACATGAATTTCTTCAAATGAGTATGCTTCACGATTTAATTTGTGCTTACTCATATAACTTGAAAGAATGCTCAGCGCTACTTAAAATGCACAAAATGGGTCGGCTACATGTTTGCCATTTTCGAAATGACTTTGAAAGTTAGAATGTTTAAATAGTTTCAATTGATTACTGTTACGTTGCATTAATAGTGGAACTACTGAGATTCTTGTATTATCATCTCAACTTTACTACAAATTGAGTTATTTGAAAAGAGGTCCTATAAGGAAATTTATATAAATTTTGTAGCGGGTCGGTATGTGTGTCGGCGGCCATTTTGTTACGTCAACAAGGAACGCGAGGCACCGTTTGAGCGGCGGTGGTGCAGGAATTTCATTGATAAGTTAGCGCGGGCGCGAGCGGGATGCAGCTAGCCACGCCGCAGAGCCATGGATATCTCTAGCTAGCATTTGACCCGCTGCGCTAGCGCCGGTTGCTGCATACCAATCATAATTGCCGCAAGTTTATTGATCATGCATTAGAAACTCTTTGATGATGTAGTTTTTAAGTGGATATACATTACAAGGTTAGTTATAGCCTTAACCATAAAGAAACCCTTTTAATTAATTTGTGGTAGTGTTTTTCGTGTTTTCTAAATAGTTTATTAGTGTTTTATAACTTACCTACATATCTACCTAATTCTTATATTTTATTTAACCAGGTCTTCAGCATTTCCTTTCATATTATTTTAGACTCATTACTCATCGCTGCCTGGTCTCTGAACTACATTTTATATTTCTCGGGGTATAAATATCGCCGTTTTTTGTCTAACATACATAAAAGCCGTAGAGAATTGTCAAGTCTCGTCACATCGAATGTTTGGCATGAGCCGTCACACGCCTACTTACCTTGTTGGCATGCTCTCGATTCCGGCTACAAAAGTTTTTCATTATTTAACTATATCTCTTATTTGATTTTTTTAAAACTCCGTTGGCCCTAAATGACAGGCAAAGACACTTAAGTCTTCGACAGATTTTCCGTTCTGATTTAATTACACTTTGTGGCGAACATGTTTTTTTTTTCTACTTATTAAATTTATTTTAAATTTTATTGACCAGTTAAAATTTTCCTAATGCTTAACTAACTTGATGTTAAAGATAAGTTTGTCAAAGATACAGTCATAATTAAAAATTACGATTAATGCCTAAAGTCATCGGAGTGCAACGAGGTGTCGAGGCGGAAGTGCGGTTTATCAAAGAAGCTCGCAGAGCCGAGTCGCGAAATGAGTGTATTGGCGAGGATGGTTCATTTGCAGTCGCGTCGAGTCGAGCCAAATCGCGTGGCGGGCCTCCGGGCGTTGACCCGCGCCGCTACAGACGTTGCCTACAGTGTGCTGCCGCCGCCGCCAGCATCGCCATTGCCGCCACCGCCACCGCCGCTTGATGGTGAAACTATTTCACTGAAAATTCCGCTGGCGCGCCGTATCATTGAAGCCAACCTTGGCGATTTGTCGTGTAGTCTGCACGCGTGGGTGCCTCTAGAGCATATTCATAACCGTTAAATATTGGCACCTCTCAGTCGTAGACAATTTTGAACATTTTCCATTGCTTGTCGTTGACTATCGTCGTTCGTTAATCTTTCTTGTTGTCCTGTCTGTAATTCTTTGACAATTCAGCCTGTACAGTACAGTTGACTGTACAGTCGGCATCAGAATGTTTCGAACTGTAGTAATTTAGTTCACATTTGATAACGATCAACGTTATACGTCGAGCGATTTTACGCACTTTTAATTTGTTTTCAGTTTCAACTTTAAATGTAGCAACAATAAGGTTGTTTTTCTGAAATATGTTTACTTTCAGGTGTTTCCAAATTCACTTCGTAAGTAAATTTCAAATATAATTAACACATGACTGTTTGGTGAAATGTACTGATTCTATAAGCATTCTGAACTTGTAAACAAAATAACTAATTTCAATGTTTTGGTTAGGTTGAGATGCTGACTGTACATGAAAATATTAAAGCGGATTACTCGTTTCAAAGTTGGCAAAAATAACGAATCTCAGCCTTTGCCAAGAGGCCTCATTGTGCAATAATGTGCTCTACGAATCTTTTATAGTATGCAGCATTGTATAATAAATCAATGTTTTGTAATTTCATAGATCATTAGTTGCATTTAGATGTAAAATGGTTGGACCAAGTATACTCAGCCTTTGTATGCAAAATTAACTACTTTGGTAATAGCTTTTTATGCAACAAAACGTAAGTAAATATGAATACTTTAACGAGTTCGTGCTGAAATTTTAACAGTAAACAGATAGCGTACGCGTTTAAACGTACATAGCTCTTGGCGGATGGTAATAAATAAATCTCTCGTTCATAGGTATGATTCATTGTCGTCTAGCCGAATTTGGAAAATATATGCCACAATTTCAATCCAAATTTTCACCTTTCAAATATGCTCAAAGTTTAGATTACTGCTGTAGATACCGTATGTCGCTTATTCAAACCAATCACTTTTTAATCTATGATTCCGATTTTTTTATTTTGGAGATGCATTCTGTACACTAAATAATGGAAGTCATGTTCGCGATAAAAATTTGCGATTTCGACTTTTTTAAGAAAATACGCACGATTGAAATCACATAACACTTCCCTCGAGCGAACATTATAACAACTGTATTGTCGAATACATTAGTCGTACAAAAAAAATTATTAAAAGATCGATTTTGAAGATCTTGAATTATTAATAGGTTAACATGTCGCAGAGTACTTTTACAGAGACGATAGGTAAAACGAAAAACGCGGAACACATAAATGAATGAATTACGTGTATTTTGGTTTTTTGCACACAGCAATCTCATACAAAAATTAACAGAATTTTCAAGGAAAATATGGTGTACAAAAAATTTTATACAGGTAACGGTCGATCGAACTTCACTGGAAACCATATAATACCAAAGATTAGCTCAGTTGGGAGAGCGTCAGGCGTGGTATGCGGAAGGCGCTGGTTCGTAGTGTCGAACTGTTTATTTATAATTATAACAAACTAGTGGAGTCTTTTCACAAAAAATAATTGCATATCATATTCAAATGTGATATTCAATAAACGTAATAACAAAGATTATTTAAAAAAGTTTATTGACTTTGTTTTCGTGAATATCACTTCCATTTTTTATGTGTATTAAATTGAAAAAAAAAAAAAAAACAAAATCATCAATTTAAAATGTTTTCGGTTTGACGTGGAATGCGCTTTGTAAGCAACTAAATTCATGTACAGCTCAGATACCGCCTCCGGTAAAAAATGCCAAAATGCTGTATTTAAAAATTGTGTAGGCAATGGCGCCTGTGTTTGCAGAAATCGAGTAACTAGTGGTCCAAGCAACTATATAAAAATTGTAATATTTTAATTCACCTACTACAAAAAGTGCAACACAGATATCCTCTGTATATTTGGTGTTCAGCACACACTCCGCTTGCCGATCTGGTGCAGCAAGCCAATAGCTATAGGTGTAGATTGAAAATCAGCAATGCTGAGTCTTCATCATTTTTATCCACATTACTGTTTATTGTTTAACTATTCGTGCATATTATATGGTTCATGTGTTTGGTCTGTAAATGTGTGTTTTTTTATTGTTTTTTTATAAACAACAGTTTAGTAGCAGTAGAGCTCCTTGTGGAAGAGTTCATCCAGGGAAGTACTGCCACCTTACCTATTTCTGCCGCCAAGCGGAAAGGGTAAGCGTGCTGGTGAAATTACAGGCACGTGGGACTTGTCAACTTATGTATCAGAGTGATGAGCGGAGTGGCAGTGCCCCTTAGATCTTTGCAATTTGAAGCACTGAGTGGCACTGCTACTGTTATGGACAGGCGTCGTTTAGCACTAGACGCACAACTTGTTCGTCCCGTCACTTGGTCTCATAAAAAAAGTTCCTAATTAAGGCATATCAAAACTTCAAAAGGTAACACCCAACTCGATACTTAATTTAGTATCCTCGTCCCGATACAAAGTTTAAATACTAATGTAAATATTTTCTTCTTACGCCATTAACAAATATAAATCGATTCTGTAAAAAAATTTAAATATAACTGGAACGGAAGAGATTCGCGATCGGTCATACCAGAAATGCGGGGAGGGCCGCACGACTGCACTGGGCAAATGAGGGCCGCCGAACGAGGCGACCGCTCCAGGTAATGGCCCCAGACTAACGAGATAACACCCGACAATCCTTTTGTTTCCGCTTGTTATGCAGATCGCCCACACGCTTATTATGGTCGTAATTGCACCCTCCCTGACGAGCCAATGTTTTCTTTAATTACGCCGCAAACCACTAGTAAAGTAGGGGTTATTTTTCATATTGTATCCTCTTGTCCTTTTGACAAATCACCTAATTGGCCTGGCACTCGCTATTCTCGGAAGGTTTAATCAACGATTTCCTCAGTGAACCACAACATTCCTATACAGGTGTTAGTTCTACGAATTCTATCACAAACTATATGATGTTAAAAATTTTTTGGCCGTAGGTGCATAAGTTTGAATCTGCATATCGTCATGGTAACCAACATTAAACATTTTGACTGATTGAATGAAAGCTTTTCTGGCGAAATGGCCTGTAATAACAGTCACTTTTCGCCGGCGTTCCTAATTATACGGTATCCATGACGATGTTTTTCATAAGCGAAAGAATGTTGCAGCGGGTGCGGGCGCGGGCGCAGGCGGGGTGCAGACGTTCATTACGATGGTAGGCGATAAGGCGGTCGATTTAACGTGGCAGTTAGGTGGTGCGGGGATTGGAGCCGTGTGGTGGTGTTGGCGTGGCCTGGAGGTCGACGCGGCGCAGCGCGCTGGCGGGTGGCGCCCGCGCATAATGGGAGTCGGCAACCGCTTTGTGCCCGCCGCTGTTATTATGCAGATTAACACCGCCGGGAATTTGTTCAAATAATGTAACAAGCGCTCCACCCGGCGCCGGCGCCGCTCGCGCTGCTGTAATTTACGATTCGAGCCTCGGGAATGTGTCGGCGTTGGCTCCTTCCACGGATTTCGGAGCCGTTTTGTCGAGTTTTAAATTACGCCCTGCCAGAAATTTACACCGTGCCAGTATTGAATTCAAGATTTCGGTTGTTTTCGTTTAGTATTTTAGTGACTAACTTTCAAAGAGCCGAGGTGATCAGGAGATGAGTTAGTATCGTTGAACATTACGAAATGTACTGCGTTTTGCATGCAAACTGAAAAGACATTAAGTAGATTGATGTAATTTCGTTCGCTTGGAAAAACGAAAATTAAATATTAAAAACCAAAACCTGACTTACATTATTATTAACTAGCGAAGCATTACGAAGTAAATTTTTTGTTGTGCGGTTTTTTTTTTTTTTAGTCAATCGGACCCAATCAGGGAAGTCAACTTTTCTAAAAAAATCTAAACACATTCGAAAATCATTTCCAGCAAAATTTCTAATGTATGTTTGAGATGTAGAATAAATGTTGGCGGGGTGCAAGCGGAGGTGCGGAGAGAAACCGCGTCCAGAGTCCGGCCGCATTCCTGCGTAGCCTCCCACCCTTCCTGCCACCTCCCGACACTTGTACAGCTTTCCCTCCAGGATATAATGCTACCTAAACACGTACATAATATGTATTTAAAGAAATTCATATCCAGTATCTATCTACTCAAATAGTTACGCCAATTGCACAAGTATTTAATATTTTTCATTTCCTCTTTTCCCGTCTTCATCTGATTTCACAAGCTCTATGACTGAAAGCTTATTGAAGTCTATTTATGTTAAATTTTGAAATAGTGTAGATACAGAATGCGGGACATCAATTTATTGCTTAAAAATAAGGCGTAACCGCCTTACTACCTACTTATGAATTTTTAGTGTTATAGGAAAAGGTTTTATTATTAACAATACGTAATTTATGTAAGTTCTTTCGTATTGACATCTTTAATATTTTACTCTTGCTACCAACTGGTAAGTGGACTATTGAAATGTCGATAGTGATTGGTAAGATGGTTAAGCGGCAATGATGTGTTATTTGTGACATGTGGCTATGCGCCCGCGTCCGGATTGTTGGTACGTTGCACTTGTTTTTACGCACGCGCGCGCCGTGTGGTGCATGACCCCATTGGAATGTACCACGTGCACTAGCCGATGGAATGCGCAACTGTTTGCTTTTTCATTTTTTCCTCCGCCACCACAAACAATACCTTTTCATTCTATTTCATAACGAAATCTTTACTAACACGATACTTTCTAAAACAGTGGTTTAGTGTTAATGTACATTCGCGTGCATTGATATCGCACTATTAATACAATAGTGTAATACTTAAAAAAGTGTATTTTTTCAGAATCGATCAGAAATGAATTACTGTTACGGGCAGTGCGTGAAAGATTATTAAAATTTACAATAAAATTTAATAATATAGTCTGTTATAAACAAGCTTTATAACAGACATCTAAACAATGTCCTACTTACCAAATGTATTTAAAAATGAAAGGCAAAAAATAATTTCATCTTTTGAGTAAGGACTGTTTTGTATGGAACTAGCTCAGAAAAAGTTTATCTCATTTTGATTTAAGTAGATCTTTGAATTGTTTCTCACAATATTCTAATTACGGTTGTATTGAAGTGTAGAGAATAAAATTTTACGTTCAACAATAGTATAATCTCGAATTTCACATATTTTGAGTTGCTACACTATTGTAATAGCAGTGCGATATGTATTCGCATAGCGAAATTGAAATTTGATTTTAGTACGAAATAATAATTGTTATCATACAATTCTTTAGGTGTGTAAATTAATGTCAATATTAGCAAATGTTTTTCTTTAAAAAAAATCGTTAGCTCCGCTAGTTCGTTGCGTGGCTAAATTAGCTTAGCATCTGGCACGGTTTGCTAGAAGATGTTGATTCGAATCCAGCAGGATCGAAGGAATTTTTTCCTAGTTTTGATCTTTGTATTAAGGTTACGAGGTGCCCAAAATCGCTTAAATATGGTGTTTTTGTGTAAGTTTTTAGGCGATAACATAGCACGTGGAACTTTGAAAATAGTACATCCTGTAACACGTATTTTGAAGTGTTGCTTGAAAATCCTAGAATATTGCTTATTGTCATAGGTAATACAAAAACTGGATTACAGTGGGAATCTGGTGGTTATTTTTTGACATATTTTTCTCGGGCAAACCAAACTTGCTTACTACCAAATTTGGTGTGATTATTTAAATGGTACTTATCTTGATCCTGACACTTTATTTGTTTTAAATAAAAGACAAATAACAAATTTAGGAGTAAAAAGTAGCTTTCGCCTACTAAAGTACGAGCTAAATATTTGCTTGCAAATTATGAACAGGCACTTAACAGTGTGAAAAAATATCATACACAAAAAATACGTAAATAAATAAATATACACCAATTCGTTGAAATCAAAACAGAATATTTTTAAAAAAAGTCAAATTTAGCCATTAGGTGAGAATAAAAAAAAATATTTTTGGTTGGATTAGAACCTAAAACACAAAGTATTCAAAACAAAAATGAAATTATTGTTTTCGTCCTTGATTATTTAGTAAAATTGCAACGTTGAAAACTTCTGCTGCGTAGCTTGCGTTCGTGGGATACGTTGCCAGACCTCTGTTTTGACATGATTTTGACAAATTAATTTATATTGTATTGTAATCGGCTGTCTACCGTCGAGCACGATACTTACGAGATATGTAGTTGGACATAGTTATGCAAACTATAACCAACCCACAAAATGTCACTTTCGAAATAATTATATTTTTATAAAAACAGTGTGAAGAAATAAATAGGTAAGTTATTTGAGACTGGAGATGCGCTGAGTACTCGTTTGCTACTCGGTACTCGGTGTACTTGTTTGCTACTCGGTACTCGGTGTACTCGGCCGAATAACTCGGTTCATGAGAAGAGTACTCGGTTAAAATAAAGCATCACAGCTCTACATAATAAAGTAAAATCAACAATATATTTAAAATATTCAAAAGAGATTTATTACTAGAAATTGTAGACAATTGTAACAATTTCTAGCAATTTAGTAACTTAAAAAGAACTTTTACATTATTAATATTTAAAATTTAACAAAGGCAAGTTATGATGTAGGAATATTTACAAGGCTTTCTGCGCGTTCAGGTAATAGTCTGTTTTTTTCTTCATAAACATTACCCGCTTCGGCAAATAACCGCTCGCTATACACAGTGCTTGCAGATGCACATAAAAACACTCGTGCTAACTGTGCCAGTTTTGGATATTTTATTTCATGCTCTGCCCACCATTGGAAAGGACTCTGCTCTCGCGGCAATAAACTTTCATTGATATATCGGCCTAATTCTAGAACAACGGGGGCTTTTAGGATCATCGCGTTCCGGTTGTAATGAACCGAGTAACTCGGCCGAGTACTCGGCTCGGTAAATGTTAAACCGAGTAATATCGGTACTCGGTTACTCGGTAAAACTTGTACTCGGCGCATCTCTATTCGAGACAAACGATGTACCGTAACAGTGAGAACGACATAGGGAAACTATTATATTATATAGCAATAAATAGAAAACATTTTGTATCTTTTTATTTACTTAACGAGAACCATGTTCTAGTTTTCGTAATAAAAATGCCAAAGATCTACAGTACTTCAGTACATGTGACATGGATCCGTTTAGCATATTTTAAAAAAGACATTATATGAAGTTAAGCAGCAAGGTTCTTTTTAGCTATTAAAAAGTTACATATTTAGGGTTGGTACCCTGAAGGACTTTTATTTTCTCCGTTTTGGCTTGGTATGTTGCCAGGATCTTTTGTGAGCGGGTAAAGGACACGTCTGGTGTTCTACCTAAATACATAACTCAATTTCACTCGAGGTGTGGGTTGTTTCTTGTTTGCATAACATGTCCAGTTCTTATATGCTTTGATATTTTTTGGTTTGATAGCATGTGTGTATTTTAAGTACAACGCCATCTGTTAGCGGCAATCAATATTATGTTAAATCAAGTGGAAGGTCCAACTACCAAACTCTTACCGCATCGGGGCGTATGGCGCCACCTTATTGGAGAAATTATAGTAGGTGCGTTATCGCTCAAGGTCATCGACGCAAGGTCATCGACGCTTGTCAGCGTCTTAACAATTGTAACAAACTAGTGGAGTAATTCCAAAAAAAATATTGAATATCATGGTGGTCAAACATCGTGACAGTCAATAAACTTAAAAATTACAATTGATGATAATTTCGCTACGTGTCCACATATTAATGGACGTGACTGTACCAATTTTCTATCATTGTGATTGGGTTTGAATTACGCACTAAATACTTTTTGCTGTTACTATTTGTAAACAAATTGCTAATGGTAAAGGCAAAAAGTTCTAAAAGAATGTCTTTGAAACATAACGTGTTAATAGCCTTAGCCGGCTGCCATAATGTAAAGTTAAGCACCAAATCCGGCAGATCCTTCACGTCAAGTTCCTCGCCAGAAATAGAGAATTTCTGTAAACGTCGGCGACGGGCGCTTGTAAAACGAAGAATATTAGGCGGAAGCTAGCGACGCGGTGGACGCCGGAAAGCGCGTTTCCGGAAGATGCGTCCGCGCATTGGCGCTCTAGATGCGCTTTTACGATTTCCTGTTCGCCGGCCACCGCCGCCGCTGGGCGCCGCCGTTTGTTCTAAAACGGTATACTATCACTCACATCATTGTTGCCCGTTCATTATTTTGATCGCTCTTTATCTTCCCTAATAACGTTCCCATTTTTCGCATTCATCTCTTACTTTAATCAAGATATGCCGGCGAAGCTTTCTTACGTTTGTTACTCGAGACCACCTGCATTTACTCGTACTTACAGAGGGCAAATTAAGCTGTCATCTCGTTTGAGGAATGCGAGACTTCGCGTCTGGTGGTCGATGTAGAAACGGAAACAATGCTGATAAAATACTCGTTTTCTTTCGCCTTACATAATTAATTATTCCAGCAGTAAGCGATTCTTTTATTATATCAATTATTTGCTCGTTACGTCAGTCACGCATCTGCGTCATGGTGGCCGCGCCCACGTCATTGCGACCTAATTGCCTGTTATGCATACACATAACTGTGCACGTTGCATCCAAACAATCTGCACCCGCCTTAGGTACTTCCACAGTTGGCACCTACTATAGGACCGTGCGAAAAAAATTACGCCACATTATGGAATTATCTAGCTGACTAAACTTCATATCTGCTCAAACCGTTTATTGCAACGGCCACAGATTCCTGCAAGCAAGATGATCATATTGCGCGATCTTTCATGAATTTGAGCGGCACGTACGTCGATTCTTTATATATAGACTCGTGTCGTATGCTTTCTTAGTTGCGAGCGTTAAATTATACACGTGTCTCTTTAGTATACTAACGGTGTCACCAATTAGGATACCAAATCCCAAGATACTTCGCGCAAAAGTGTATTTGCAACTCTACTAAATAACCTTTAATATTATTTATGTGCTAACTTCTGAAATTACACTATTAAACTGCAACAACTATATTTACTATACAGTAAGTATTGTGTACAATAGACCCGATTGCATAAATACGTTAAACATTTTTATTTTCTTAGGGCTCGGTATGCATCTCACGTAGTCATTATCAGGAAATTAATTACCGGTATTTCCGCGAAGCTTGGAAATATCCGATGTAAACAAGTGCACTTCTCAATTGTGAAAATCAGTGAGTGGGCAATTTATATTTTTTGATCCACGATATGGTGTAACCGGAAAATCCATTACGAATTTGTTCAATATTAAATTATAATTAATTATAGTTGCAACGCAGCGGTGAGTCATACCGTACTCTAACAGGTTTCCGATATATGCACATTTTTTCCTAATGAGTATATTTTACTGTGTGAATATTAAACATAGTGAGTAAATCTGTGGATATCTACCCGTGTCTAGCGCCGCCCTTGGCCCCTTACGTTAGGTATAGTTATATGAATGGATGAGTAATGGCTTAAGCGCGAGTGATTGTATAGCTTGCATATCCGCGAGAATACTTGCATAAACTAACTCCCGAGGCGTCTATGTCTTAACAAGCTCTAACAACCACATAGAATTAATGTATTTATTTATGCCACCGCATTCTTCTATTGAGTACCATGATTTGCTTGTGACTCCTTGAGTTTTAATTTAAATTGTTTAATGGTAAGATGCAATATCAAATTGATAGATGGGTAGGAAATAAGCATTTACTGAAGCTAGATCCTGTAGACCAGTGGTTCCCAGAGTTATTTCGGTCGTGGACCACAACAAAAACACAACCATTGAACTCCTCAGTAAATTAACTTTTATGATTTATTAAAACCTACTAAAAATGCTGAAACTATGCATGATCGATCCGCGTGGTCATGCTGGAGACATCGCTTTTCAAATTTTTTAGATGAAAACTTTCGATCTTTTTCGCCGACCCCCGCAATTCTTCAAGCGCTCTAAGCATTTTTTACTTACCACAGAACTCTAGGATCATCCCGTAGACCCTCAGGGGTCCGTATGGACTACTATGGCAAACTTGACTGTAGACATGAAGCACTATCAATACCAACCTGTTAAGTCGTCGAACGTTAAACACTTGATATGCTACTTGACGCTAAATTCTTAATAAAATAAGAAAATTATTATGACAAACCCGCCCATTCTAATAAGCTGCATTAGAAGTTATAATTTATTAAAAGAACAAGTTTGTTAACAATATTAAGGGGAACAATCGGAGCTAATCTCGATCTGAGATGACCAAGAAATATATGATTACCAGAATTGATGGCGGCACTTGTATCGGGCTCGGACAGGCTGCCTGCGGTAGTGGCGCGGCGCGGTGGTGCGTGGGCGCAGCGCAGTGACGTGTTCCATTCATAATTCACCTGCTTAACATGTCGCCACCACTAGTACCTACATTCGCGAGATTATCGCTCTGATACTCCACACATTGTAAGTTAGTTTTAACGACCTGAATGGTCGAGTGGCTTGCACACCGGTTTTCATGGTGTTGCCATCTCTGAGGTCCCGGGTTCGATCCCCGGCCGGGTCAGTGTAGAAAACTAACTTTTCTATATTGTCTCGGGTCTGGGTGTTTGTGGTACTGTCGTTTCCGATTTCCATAACATAAGTGCTTTAGCTACTTACTTACTTTGGGATCAGAGCAACGTAGGTCTGTGATGATGTCTAATATAATCGCCTTAACCAAGTTGTTTATTTCAATCACATATTATGCATGTACCTGCTATGCGTGTATTCATAACTTTATGTAAAAGGAAGATTTCATTTGCCTTTTAACACTTGGTGACCTAAAATAATAAGGTAATTTCATATTATGAAGCCAGTAAATTGAGGGCGTTCTAAAAAAAGGCCAAGTCAAAAGTACCTTTAACGGACTATCGATTTTGAACGCATTGATGCGTATTGATGAAGCGAAAGGTGTGCGTCAGGATCGTAGCAAGCTGAAGGCTGTGGCCTCTACCTATCCCGATGGAAAAAGGGCATGTAGTGTATCTATATGTAACTTGATAATGATTGATTATAGCCATCAACCAATCTCAGTTGTACTCTCTTGCGCTAATAAAAACCATGAAAAAAAAGAAGATCGAGAAGGTTCTAAATCATAGCATATAAAACAAATATGTTAATGGGATGAACTATCTTTAAATACATTAGCGAGTAGTAAGTACTGTTGCCACCATGACGGACGGCCACAATTCCTATTTTTAATTCCTATTCGACTTTTTTTTTATGTATGTTACGCCATATCTATACTCATTTGTGGACCAATTTTGATGTGTCTTTTTTGTTAGAAAGAGTAGTGGTCCCATTTAAATTTGAAGAAAATGTTCCACCTCTAAGGATGGCAAATTAGGGGATGAATAACTTTTGAGGTCGGCTTTTTTAGTACTCTGTACTGAGATTATTAATAACATATCATGGCATACGACTATATAAAAACGACCTCTGTGGTCCTAAAATCAGTACAATATGAAAATATTACGATCTAGAATCAAACTTTTGAATGGAGGGTGCTGTGAGGACTAAGAGTCGGATCATCTATGTCTATTCAAAGCGTTTCAAGGCATTCATGAACAAATAGATCCAAACTCAAGTTTGGTTTCTTACTTCCCTGACTTACTTACGTCGGAATTGCTGTTAACTATGAAAATACCCTGTGTGGTGCTTTTTTTAACCCTTATAACATTGACTTACAAATAAATCGACGACGGGTCTAATACAAAAACCACGAAAAAAATGTCCCAAGTCAACCTATTTAAACGTAGTGACATGTAAAGGAATATGAAAAAGCTAAAACGTTGAATTTTAATTGTAATGTCATCGCAGTACTGTCTAATTTTGCTTGCTTCGCTGTCAGTCGAACAAACGAAGACTAAAGCGTGAATGACGCTCTGTATACGATTTTAACGCCCTATAAGTTCGGACCCTTTTTAGCGCGGACCCGACGTCCATATAATTGTAAGTCAATGCGTTATAAGCTTATTTCCTATCAATCTAACTAAATGAGTTTTGTTTTGAGCAATAAAATTAAATGACTAAATTGTAGCACTTTATCAAAATTGTGCATGTTTGATAGCCAAAGTTTTTGATAGGATATGCACAAATTTATGGCTTTTTTATACTGGCTGCTTATTTATACCCTGCGTAATAGTTTCACCGTTTCACAAATCGGTTTTCTCTGGAGTACATCTAAGTCTGTTAAATCATTACTAAGAGCACATTCTCTCTTTGTAATGTATAATTAACATTAATCAGTACATAGTACTAAAAAACCGACCTCAGAAGTTCATGGTATTACATCTATTTGCCAAGTTTTATTAAAATTGGTTGCCGGAAATTGCGTGAAACCGGATTAATCCACAAGTTTGCCACACTTAGAGGCGCAATATTTTCTTAAAATTTGGGAACATTTGGGAAATGGGACCATTCCTGAGGTACCTCTCTTTCCAACAAAAAAAGAATCATAAAATTCGATTCATAAAGCCGGAGTTATCGCGTAACATACATACAAAAAATACTGTCGAATTGAGAACCTCCTCCTTTTTTTTGAAGCCGGTTAAAAATTGTGAAACTATGGATGAATAAAAAATATATAAATATAGGATATGGATGGACCAAAGACGACGATATTTAAACAGATTATAGTAAGACATTTTATAAGATTGGTCACGGGATTAAATGAGTAAGCTTATTAATAAATGTAACGGACAGTTTAAGTGAGCAAATTACAATTGATAAATAATACAAAAATCACTAGCTGTTGCTATCAATGAATATATATACATATATCAAACTCAGTTACGGTACCTAATGCCTTTGAGAGAAAACTTTAAAGAAATTAACAAAGTTTAATAGTATTTTATGCAATCGTTGGTTGATGAGGATTCTTAAAATCGAGGAACGTAGTACGAGATTTTAAGACCTAATTAATAATGTTTACATACATAATGATTGCATACAATACTTTTTTCTACGAGTGAATAAAATAATGAAACAACCAATATTTAAAGTATATTATGTTCTCAATCCGTGGTCATTTAAAAAAATAATTTTACCCCTTTATTAAGGTAGGCAAAGGTTCCACCATACAGCCACTTCATATATTTAGACGAAAGCCAAACAAACGCAACAAAATAAAAAACCAAATATATAGAAGTGGCCAAGTACCGCATATATTTCCAGTGCCAATCAGGAGGCAGTATAATGTTTGAGTGGAGTCCTAATTGATATTTTAATTATCAAAAATGCGAAATTTTTTAAAACTCACTATAGTTTTGTGTTCTGAACTTTAATGAAATTTTTCAGTTCAGTGGCGAGTACCATAGACAATAGAATTTTGATTCAGAAGTAAAAAGTGCAAATATGAGGTTTATGAAATTATAGTTGACAAAGTACAGGTAGAAAAAGAAACTTCACACTACATTTATGAAAATGTAATTTATGCTAATAAGAATAGTAATTTTTATGAAAAATAATAATAAACATACGAAGTCGTCTTCACAAAGCCACAAATTCGTTTAAGGGGCAATGTTAAATTTTAAAAAAATAGTGAAATAAAAACTTTGCACTAGAGGTTATTATTATACAGCTTCTGCGTACTTGGATGACAAAAATCCATAGTTGTCACCCGTCTAGCTCTTGCAGGTGGCCTTCATCTGTCATATTTGAAATAAACATTGTAAATTATAAATATATTCAAATGTTTCTTTACAAAGTGCAACCCTTAGAAGAAAATTACTTATTTTTGTCAGGGTTGTCTGACTTACGAATGAGTAGTAGAGTTTAATCAATATGACAATTTCATATGTTATGTGATTTATGAAATTAATGGAATCGCTACGCACATATATCGAATCCTGAGTTCTTATTTTCACGGACGACATGATAATTATAAGGGAGATTCGGTGTTAGTGTGCCTGCAGGGCCTTATGGAGAGATTTGTATCGTTTGGATGTTTTTTGCGTGATCCAATAACTTGAACTGAGTTTCTTTAATGTGCTCATATATCTTTCGCTCGTGAATTTTTCCCCCACTATTACTTGTTACTTCCTAGGAGACGCGCCTGTACGAAGGAAAGAAAGACACTCGCTTATGCTGTTACATTACTTGAACTTAATACGTCACAGAATTCAACAAGTAAACATTTTGAACAGTATGTACGTATTCTCAATTTTCGCTTCTAGACCTTACAACTTTAACGATGAATGCACCTTCTGTTGCTTTCCAGTCGTCGTGATATCGCTGAAGTCGTATTCCTTTTGAAATTTCATTATTATTAAAGCGTTGTCGTATGTGGAGATTTTAACCTGTCAAAATGTTGCAGTCTTGACTGATAGTAAGAGTGCCATTCAGCATACTTACATGCTAAATGTAAATGAATAAGAATGCTCGGTGTATCTTATGGCAAACAGTGTGTTCCATTAGACTAGAACATTTTAAAATAAATTAATAATGTTAAGACTAATGGGAGATCCTTGAGGTTGCAGTGGGTGCCGTCACATATTGACTTCTATTGTTTTTATAATAATAATAATAATATATATTTATTTCAGACAACTATTTAGTCCACATGTGTTAGTAACAATTTTATTCTTAAAAATTATGTTAGTAGGCACTGAATCTAAACATTATTAAATTAAAATTAAAATAAAAACATGAACATTTGAGGCAATTAAAAACGCGGCGAAAAAAGTTGCCGCATAAAGTGAGAGTCAATTCTCCTGGCAATGGTTTTCAGTATTGGGTTGGAGCTGGTTCGCAGTCTGCAGAGCAGTGAGGCCGACTTTTTGCGCATAATGGCATAAAAGTCATCATTGCGAGCCTGTGCAAACATGCCTGACGCGCTGCAGAACCGCGGCAACCCCAACAACATACGAAAACCATTGGTATATTGTACTCGCAGGGCGCTGATGGCTCTGTGCGTATAGTTGGTCCAAAGGCTGCACGTGTAAAAAACTTGGCAGTATGATTTAAAATGTAGAATCCTTACTTGTTCAATTTTTTTTTTTTTTATTACTTGTTTTTGTATTTGATCTGAGGTTGACCTTGTACCTGACTTTTTTGAAGTGGTTGTAAATTATAAAGGTTACTTTAGTAGTAGTAGAGCTCCTTGTGAAAGAGTTCGTCCAGGGAAGTACTGCCCCATTTTTTCTATTTGGCAGAAATGTGGCATTACTGCGTTCCAGTTTGGAAGGGTAAGGGTACTTATGTCTCAGGGTGAGGGGCGCAGTGGCAGCGCCCCTCAGATCTTTGCGATTTAAAGCTCTGAGTGGCATTGCAATTGTTATGGACAAGTGTAGCTTTCCATCAGGCGCACGACTTGTTCGTTCCGTCACTTGATATTATTAAAAGTAAAAAACTTCCATTTTTGTTGGAAGGAGTTTTTCGATATAAGATCCCTGGAAAAAGGAATCTGGTACATGACCATGCAGTGTGAGCCTCCTCGTGTTGTTTGGTTTGACTACGTAACATTAAGAGCGCGTTCCCATTATGTCGTGACGACAGATAGTCGTGCAGTTTAAAGTGTCGTGGCTTGTATATTTGAATGAAGTTGTTCACATATAGTCCATCACGATTAACTGTCGTTCACGGCTTTTTTGTCGTTACGACGACAGACTGTCGTGATAATGGGAAGAGCTAGAACGACAGTCGTCTGACGATAAATAAAACGTCACGATAAAAATGTGACAACAGAATGCTGATAAGCAATAAGGTGTCAACCAAGACGATCATACATTTGCGAAAATGGCACTTAAATATTATTTTCGTTGTTTTTGATAGTTCATTCTAAAAATTACCTAAGAAATGAAAACTTTTGCTGATGTACGTGTTGTTGGGAAATTATAGTTTAATTTATTTATTATAGGTTAGTTTTATTAACTATGATCATATTGGTTGACACATTATTGCTTATCAGCATCCAGATAATCGCAACTTCAAACGATTCTGTCGTCCAAACGACAAGGCGGCTATCGTGAACAAATAAATTGCCGTCATGATCTAGTGGGAACAGCTAGAAACGACAGTCGTTCAACGATAAAATAAACATCCACAACACAGTCACGAAAGATAGTCGTGATATGGGAACATGCTAGACGCGACAGTCGTCAAACGATAAATAAAACGTTACGATAATAATTGGAACGCGCCCTAAGTAGGACTCAAATTGTCGGCGCGTATGTACGCGCGAGTGTGTTCGGACTGAATCTATCAAGGTGCGGTTATTTGCACAGGTTGGTTTTGCTGCATTTAATGTTGGGTGTTGTTAATCGGTTTTGTCTGAGCCAAGTAGTGCCGCAAAGATTTTATGTACATGTTTGGTTAAGTAGTATTTTGATTTATCTGTTTGGATTCTATAAATGTTTTTTTGATGTATTATTTTTCTAATAGAGCTGACATGTTCCATAATGGTCAGTTCCTAAATAAATAAAGAGTTAAATAATAGTTATTAATAAAATGTAGTCCTATAATGGAATTTTAAATTATTCGTACCGAACACTGCGTTTCGTAACATTGACGTTCACAAAGCACAAAGAAAGCTCTTAATTGTGGTGACTTTGAATTTTTTTCATATTTAAGTTAAAAACACTGTTTTGACTGTTTGAATGAACGGACACACGAAGATTTTAGTGACTATTTCTTCGAAACATAATGGATGTACAAGTTCGAGGCGACACGCTTATTTTATTTGTTTTCCTGGTCTGTAGGGCAATCTGTGTATTTCATTTGTGTTAGGTAAAAATGTTTTCTTACCAGAAAAATTGTAGTTAGGCGGCCTGGAGCGATTTAAATATTAATTTGCTGTTTATTAGCTTGTATGTCTTTGAATAAAAAACGATAACCGCAAAAAAATTAGCATTTATTACGTACCTACTCGTTTCTGTTTTTTAAAATTCTAGCAACTATCAAAACCAATACACGCGTTTCTCAACAAGTAATACCATCCATATAAAGTAACTTTGTATATGGAAGGCCCCTTTGGCACGAATGAGTAACCGCGAAGGCTCGCGAGGAATGTTGCTTGCAGTCAAAGGAAATCCGCAACGGCGGCGCCTCTGCACGTACTCGTTAGCTGTTTGTTGTACGCCGTATTGCTCAGCCGTGATATCACGCTCATTTGCATTGATGATGTGATACAAAGGGCAACTTTAACGGTCGCAGTCGCACCAAATAAGGACTGTTTTTAAAGTCAATACACGCTGAGATACAAAAGTACACGAGGTGACCAACATAAACCTGGTACAATGCACAATTTAATTTTTCAAGAATTTGTACTATCGTCGTTTGGTGCTTAAGTTTATTTTTTATTTTCATTAATGTTAATTTATTGAATCGATTTGATAGATTTGTTTCATTTAAAACTATATTTTAAAATTAATTGGTTTTAAATATCATGCAGTGTAAGATACGAGTTGTTAACCACAAAGAAACAAACTAGTACCTAGTACGTTAAATAAATAAATAAAAGTATGTTGCGTCCGACCTAATATATATGAAGCAGTGATTTAGCGAAACCTTTTGAATGTGTGATAGGCGACATCATTTACATTGAACTATTTTTGTCAACTGCTTACATAAATGATCTTCTATATATAAATTTATTCTGGAATGTAATAGAGTTTTAGTAGCAGTAGAGCGCCTTGTGAAACCTTACCTATTTTTACCGCCAAGCGGTAATGTCAGCATTACTGTGTTCCGGTTTGAAAGGGTAAGGGTGCTGGTGATATTATAGGCACATGGGACTTGTTAACTTATGTCTCAGGGTTACGGGCGAAAGCTCTGAGTGGCACTGCAACTGTTATGGACAGTCCTGCAGCTTACCAGCAGGCGCACAATTTGTTCGTCCCGTCACTTGATATTATAAAAAAAGAGACAAATTCGAGAAGAAATCCTACGTAACGTCTGCGACTTCTACTAAAATAAAGTAATGTGAGTCATGTTTTGGCGAGACGTCTCATCCCAATCGCGGAGACGAGACGACCTCAGTGATCCGACCTTATTTTTGAATTAGAATGCGGCTGTGTTTACATTTTTCTCCTTATTGTGACATTTTTGGCTAGTATCCAGATTGTGACATTGAACAAATGTTGATCACACACATACATTCGTTTTCCAGTCTCTCTCATAATCGCCTAAGATAGAAAGATACCATACATCAGGATATGTTCTCTTCCTCTCTAGACAGAGTAGTTCTCAGATTCTCAGGTTTTGCCAAATGTATTGTAAGCAATTTGAATAGAACTAAGTACAAAAGTTTTGGAATGTCACATAACTACCTACTGCTGTTGTTGCGACAACGAAATAGCTTCTTCGAAGAAAGTGTCATTATTCACTTTGCCCTATATTTAGACTTCTCGCTATTGTACTGTATGTTTATAGGCGGATGTGACTAGCCGTAACTGTATCGGGGCGACAATGCTCTATTCTTGTATTACTTGTAGGCACTTGCGTGGTTTACTGAAGCTAAAGTAAATTTGTCACTATTTCTTTTCAAAATGCCACATGATGTAACAACGTTAGTTAACTCTCAAGCAGATGGAGTGATGTTAACCTGTTTTAAGGTAGCCACGGGTCGTGTGTCGTGCCTAACCGCATTCCACGCAGTTCCCAATAAGAACTTCGTACATTAACGTTTTTCTACGTTTCAAGAAACGATGATTTTTATATTAAAACCCAAGCATTTCAAGCTTTACTATTCATTATTAAACAATATGCTAAATAGACAAATTCTAATAAAGAAAGGGCGGTGCGTGCGGTCCGGACACACAAAGAGTTTACGGTAACGCACTGTGCCACCTGACTCGACAAACAATCTGTGTTTCTCACAGGAAACCGACGATCGATCAAATCGCACCGGCGTCAGTATGCAAACAGACGCATCGGTAGATATGCTGCACTGAAACGACTTCGGCGCGAGTAGGACGCCGCTATATGCTCAGCATCGGGCATTGGGTGGAACGCAGCAAGTCCGGCATCAAATCCGTGCGCGTGCGCTTACGAATTGCATTCCCATACAGGGTAACGGCTCTCGTTCGCCTTTCTCGTTCCTACCAAAGGTCTTATAGCGGCCTCTCGTTCGTGCAACATGAATGAAGGCGCCATGGAATGCGGTCGCGTGACGTGCGCGGCGCCGACTCCGATCTCGATGCACTTCACTAGAAGAGGACTTCGTACTACCATTGTGCCTTTCTCAAACGTCTTGATGCAAATGCATACTCCTATCTTGAGATACTGTTTCAGTCGTTTAGGTACGTCTCTATGAGCTATCCTGTGAACATGCGAGTATCAATTCTGGAAATTGGTCAAGTGATTTCGCATACATACTGTTTGGTGCTAGTTTTGCGGTAAATGCACGTTGGAGAATAGATCTTACAATGTAGTGATGAGGAATGTCGGCGGCGACAGCGGCCAGCTTGCGGTGTGGTAGGCAGGGCCGGCGCTAGGCTGCCGGTATGCGGTGGTCGGCAAGGAGCGGGCGCGGGCATCGAGGTTGATGGACCACTTAGTGAAACCGGTCCGTGGGAGCCTTCTACATCTCCACAAACAACCAGAAACTCTCCTCTAGAATATATCACAACAAGAATTAATTTTGTTTCGAATAATTTCAATAAATTCCAACATATAATTAACATTTACTGGATTCTTGAATGTTGATAGTTTGATTAGTCATTTTAATGGTTCTCTTTTACAGTTAGTGATCTGAATGCGGTGTAAATTTTGTTTGGCAATCGAACAGTTTATCGTTATTGATGTTTCTCATCTCCATTGCGATGAAATTCGTTGATGTTAGAAGCAGTACGCTATTGATGGTCGCTATAGTTCTTTGATGGACCTCGTCCGATGTCAAATGTGCGGTGGTGGCGGGGCGGTAAGCCCGCGACCTGTCGCCCGCCCGCAATTCGTCGGCTCTCGTGTAATCTTTTACGCTTTCGAATGTTGATTATTAATTGCTCTCTCTCTCTCCTCTCTCTCTCTCTCTCTCTCTCTCTCTCTCTCTCTCTCTCTCTCTCTCTCTCTCTCTCTCTCTTTCTCTCTTTCTCTCTCTCAAGAGATATCACATTCCGATCATTCATCTCATCTTACAATTTGGCTATAATAATTTATTTTACTATGGTCTCATATTTTATGACCAGGATGTGCGGCATCTAGCTGTCTTTTTAGAGTTCTGTTTTTGATTTGTAGTTTCATTCATTCAACAGTTGTTACTATTGGCGAATAGACTGTTGATGAATGAGAAAGAAAAGTGTCTAAGTTAACCACTAGAGGCGCTGCTTACGCTCACCCCAAAACAGCTGTCAAAAACTTTTTATAAAAAATTAGCAAAAAGTAAGATTTCATGTTACTTATTTATAAAGTTGTAAAATGAAGAAAATTTTGATAAAATGAAAATTATTCAACGATGTTTATTAATTAATTTTAGATAGTTTTCGTATAAATGTTGACTTTTAGGTTCTTACAGTGGCGCTGGCTAATTGATTGTGGTTGCATTTCAAGCGTCGTATTCTTTCCCGATCATTTTTAAAGGTAACTGTATTTTGTTGCTTACACTCTGGACAGGTCCTTTCGTCTACTAGTATTAAAACGAAAATTAATTTCGATATAAATATAAAATTATTATGCAGTAACGTTACAACGTCCAGTTGATTAGTGTTACTTGTCTAAAAATGATTATCCTTAATTAAACAATAATAATCATTACGGTACCGATAAGCTGATTATTTATTTGTATAGACTGTTATTAGCGAAAATTTAATGACATTACTAGTGGCTATAGAAGTCGCAATAAACTAAGTACAGATGATATGCAAAAATTGCTGTTTAAAAAGCAAAATCAATAAGAATATAATAATATAAAATTGATATTATTATTATCCAATATAAATGTCAAGCTTCACATTATTTATAGAATGTGTTATTTCACATGTACATACATGAATCAGGTAATAATTACAATCTAAATGTCGAGTTACAAAAGCTAAGTCCAATACTATATTAGTAAGCAAAGCTGTACAAAATATCTTAGTTCGATCTACATTTATTGAGAAAATTTGACCATTGCGCTTTCCACATGGTAGCACTGAAGCTATTAGCAGAAGCTAATATTGTTGAGAGTCGTTTATATGCAATTTTAATCGAAGTGGAGCAGCGAATGCGCGGAGGTGTTGCGGCGCTGCAAGAGGCTGGTGCGGCCTGTAGCCTCCCAGCGGAGCCCCGCTGTCTGGCAGCTCGCCGTCCCCCTCTCCCCCCCGGCCCCCGCCGGTGCGCCGCCTCGCTACTAGCGCAACCACTTCGCATTGCCACTTCATCTACCACAGCACAACTATTATAAAGACATCGACTGTTCACTCATACAACTAACCCACTTGAGCTACCTTGGAATTCCGGCTTCGATGTTTCACGTTTTGCTTGAGACGAAATGCCAGCTGCTGGTGTCTACGCTCTCTCTTTTTTTATAATAGTCATCACGGAGCTTTTTGTCTTCGTTTATTTTGTATTATTCTGCGTTAAAAGTCATCATGATTGAAGGTAACTGTGGCAACTAGGTATAGCTCCTCAGTAATTTTGAAATGTAACTATCTCCATGGCGTTGGCCTAAATTACTTTGCTGACTATCCCAAGTTTACGTCTAGTTATAAATAATAAGTTATGTACTTTTATCGTAACCTTATAATTAAGAAGCAAATAATGATTCGTTTATCAAACAAAGCCATATTTAATCTGGAATGTTTTGAGTTTGATAAAGGAGTTTCACCGTGTTATTTACAAAAACTTTTAAGAGAACATTGAATTCTTGTATAGGTACTTACTATAATTTAGCATGAGTTAAGAAACAGATGTCTAAAGTAAAAAAATTCGTCACAACGTCATTCATATTTTAATAACTGTTGCTCCTAATCTAGGCAAAATTGGTCCCCTAAGTGAGAGCGAACATAATTTAATTACAATACTTTCGACTAATAAACAATAAATTATATCGGGTTTGCAGGGTTTGGCGATTCACTAACACTTTGGAAATGAAGCTTTTGTATCTATACTAAAATAGCCTATATTAGTTTTTATAAACAAACCAACGCTTTGAGCTGTTTATTGCTCCCATGAACTCGGCTGACCGTTAAATGTAAAAAGTTTATCCAGGTTGTAAAAACGATACAGGTACAAATTTTTGTGGTCACGTTATTGGCAAACATAGGTACCTACTTGAGTTGTAACTTCAAACAAGGAGGTCCAAGGGAAGTTTTTAATATCATATACAATGCAATAAGGTTAACCTACGCAAGTGCGAACACGTGCGGTTCAAGTTTAATACGCTATTGCCTCCGGACATATCTGTCTTCTAGAACTGTACTAAATGACAAGTTCCCAAATGTTGCGCTCCCATATAAATCAGCTATTATATACACCAAGCCATTTGATCGAGCTTATTTCTATCCATATTGTCACTCACACACGTACACTGTGGACAGTTTTAACGAAGGACCGCAACGTAGTGACGTGGATGACCCTCATTATAGCGCAGAATGTGGACATACATACATAGAGCCGGTATAAGAGATACGTGTGTATCTTTAGTTGATTGCGCATATTATTGGAAGGCTCTAATTGAACAAGTGTAGTGATGGTGGGTCGACCTCGGCCCAGCTCGGCGTGTACGTCCGATTGCGACAACGGCACCGAGGTTGTGCAAGTGGTCGATGGAAATTCCGGTGTCGCAGTATCGGCAAGTGTGCGGGCCTAGAGTCCTGCGCGTGCGCAGCGCTCCGCGAGGCCGCGGCATGAATGGAGCTGCGGTATGTAGGTCACGGTGTCGTCAATGGACCGACGGCGCAGGGCCCCGCACCGCCGCCTCTTGCGCCCCCATCGTGCCGTGAAAGTTGCCACTACTTTCGCGACTGTCGCTCAAATGAACGCAACAATTTACACTCTAACGCTCGAAAACTGAGTCACTTTTTGATTGCCGTCTTGGAACATTCACATCCGCTTCGGTGAGTCGTGCATGCCACAGAGAGGCAGCTGCGGCGAGAGCTCTACGCCAGTGGTGCATACAGTCGCATTCCGCTCGCACGGCACCAAATTTGGCCGCACCGTATGCTCGTGCTTAGGAATTCACTTCCGGGTAGGTCGAAAAGTGAAATGGACTCGTCTGTGATGTAATTGGAATTCGGATGTATCCGGAGACAGTGTTTCTCTGTTCACTTATAAAATTGGTATAGGTATCGGTTGACATAATAGCCCGAGAGCCGCTCCGCCGTTTCCGTGACACAGTAAACAGTCAAAGCGATGGACCATAAGATGAGTTTTTGCTACCACTTGCCCCTCCATAAGTTGCAAGATTTGTTTTACAAACTTATTAATTGATTATGTGAGTAGATTGATGACTTTCAACTTATTTGCTTTTAAAATATTCATCTACTTATAACAATAGACAAAAAATCTATCACAACTTAGGCAGTCGTTTTGGTGATGATTTTAGCAAACATATAGTAAAATAGTCGTGTTTGTTAGACAAATAAAGTAACATTGTATTCATAGAAACAGCTCAATAAGATAAGTTGTATGATTCAAATGAAGCGTTCGGTAGGTTGGTCGGTAGGCCGCCCTCATGCTGAGTTGGACGATCATTATACACATAGACCGCCTGCGGCTCCTCCTGCTCACATCCTAACCGTGCCGATGAGTTTCAAATTTGTTGGCTTTATCGAGTCGTAGATTATTTAAGGGCTGCTAACAGATGGACTACATGTCTGAAGTTAATGCAAGTCGAGATGGTCTGCATGCAGTCAAGATTTGACGGCTTTTGAAAGAGTCAGCTGCAGTTGAGGTGAACGATAGTCCGAGAATTAAAAGCAGCTATTGACATTCTTAAGAGGATACCACTTTAGTTAGTAGTATGGTGTTATTGAATGTTGTGTACACCTGTAATTGACTTGTGTATCAGAATTGTGCTCATGATTAGTTACGTTTATGTAATTGTTTTAATACACATGGTATTGATGTTCCTATGGTGAATAAATGAATAATAATTTTTTTTCAGTAATGGCAAAATGTAACAATTATTTGAATGTTTTATCAACAATGATAAAACTAAAACACAATTGGTGAAACTTTTCTTGATTTATTTTACATTTGCGCAATTTTTTTGAAATTTTTATTAATAAGAGCATCTGCTTTCATTTTTATCGCAACACCATCAGAGTATAGTCGGGGGTCGGGAGTGCGATGACAAATAACAAATGGAGGATTTCGATACTGATATGTTTATTTCTTTTATGAAAAGTAAAGTCAACATTTGGAATCATAAACGTTCTGAATACAGTGACAAGCTACAAGTAACATCTTTGCTTCTATTTCGACATCAACAAATAAGTTTATATACTCTAGCTGCTGAGCTAGGCACGCGGCGATAGCTGCCTGCAGTCAGTGTCGACTGCATGTAGTCGTATATATCAACTTCGCTCGTGCAGTCCGTCTGGTAGCAGCTTAAATCCTACGAGCCAATGATACAAACCGTCTCATTGCAAGATTGGAGAAATGATGAGCAAAATTTTTAACTAAAACTACATCTCTTGACATTAACATACTAATAATTATGTTCATAATCTAGTATTGAAAGGAACTGTTAAAATAAAAATCAATAAATACTGTCATGAACTCTTACAAAAAAAGTAGTACTTTGTAAGAAATGACTGATAGTGATATATCTTTTCAACTCTTTAATTTTGTTTCATCAGAAAAAGGTTGATTTCGACTTACATCGAACGTGGACGCAAGTGGCGGCATTTCCCAAACTTGTGAATGTGCCGAATGTAACTGGTGTGTCTTAACTGATCTGAGCGGCGCGCACGCAGCTTTCACCGAGCTCAAAGGCTTCGCTGCCACCGTGCATGTTTATTAAGTTAACCATTTTAACAGGAATTCCCAGCCTTCCGTTTACGTCGCTATTAGTACTTACTTACTTCATATGTTGCTTGCCGAGCTCGCATGTTTCACTTCCCAAAACGCTACCTTTCTTTCAGTCAGTTCGTTATACCATTTTTCGAAAAATATTTTTAACTATACATTTTCGCTCCTTTATATCTATTTAATAAATATACGTTTAACATGGACAAACAATGAATGATGAATTACAATTTTTTTAAATATACCTAGTTACCTAATTCCAACAAATAGATATTATTGTAATGTTCTCGAAACAGTTCTATGATTGTTGTACGTATCAGTTGAAATTGCATCCTTAACAGGAAGACGACTGGCGGATAAAGTTAACGGGCTTCTATTAAGTGGACCACATCTGAGCCATGTCCTGACCCTCAATTACGTCGCGAGCAGTTGTTCTGATAGCTCGGAACTGTCCATTATGCAAATAGTATGTTATTATGTAATGTAACCTTTAGCTGCGGGAACAGTTGAGTTTAACGGTGATAGAGGCTGTACAGTTAGCCGCATTCCTAGCGCGAGCCGCGGGTGAGGGTGCAGCGCGCGGGCGGGGGTCGGCCCGGCCGCGTGTGGAATGCGCCCGAGCAGCAACATCTCCCTCTTGCTATAATTCTTGTCACATTACTAGGACTTACATCAACAGTCCGTTACACATGCTTTTGCATTAACGCTACGACTGTTGCCCTTGCTAACTGTCGATCGTCGCAAAATTTTTCACTCATTTTAATATGTTGACTAACCACAATTATTTTTTAAGACAACAAGAGATTAATATCTACTATCACCGTTGAGTCGCCATTGTAGATTATTGTCAGAACAGTATGGAGTAGCTGAACCTGTAAACACACGAGAGGCTGAGAGGGCGTGGGCGGCCGCCTGCCGCCCGCCCCTGCTTGCCACTCTACACATGTGTGCAGCTCATGTCGGTTTTCATTAACGCATTTGTCACTCACCTTGTTCATAATTATTTGTTTTATCTAGGCAAACAAAAAAGCACACAAAATTGGGATTGACGTCATCACTCTCTTGAAACGCATTAAAAAAATGTAACATAACGCATATGCCTATGTACCTACCTATATCATAATTTATATTTGAGATTGTGTACCCGAAGGGTGAATAAATCTTAAATGACGTAATAATCGTAAATAGAATAAGCAGTTTTTTGAGACATTATTTGTGAGACAAAATCCGAAGCGTAGTTATACAGCTGCATGTACATGTGTGTCTTACAGAAACTGTTAACATTGTTAAAAATTAATTTTTGAGAACGTAATTTTTTGTTCATAGGAATCTGGCGTTAGGCATTGGCATTCAGAACTTCCCAGAAGGACTGGCTGTCAGTCTGCCACTACAAGCGGCTGGGTTCTCCGTGTGGAGAGCATTCTGGTAAGTCTGTTGACCTCTATTTACTCACTTGAATTCTTTGATGAACAGGGCATGTCATTGTTCAAACTTGAGAATAAAATACTGTCCACGTGAATGCGCCGGCGCGGCCGAGTCGCCCGTCGTCGTTAGGCCGGATGCCAACGCAGCCAGACTGGCCGACCCCATTCCTGTTCAGGCTAATTCATTTACCGACTACTGCTGGACCGAACTCCAATGCTCACGACACGTACTTCGCTTACAATCGACGTTTAACGTCTTATCTCTCAACTGGGTCTAAGTCCTTTCTATTGCACTGTGTTCACTATTTACTTTAAATTTGGTTAGATATCTTCAGTACTTATTTACATGGTTGTACAGCTGTGTCCCTTTATGCTTCGAATAATGCTGCAATAGTCATATCAGCTTTTTCAAAGTTTCCTACTCGTATAGTATATAATAATACCAGTTATACCAACATCCTATAATACGGGTAAAAAATAAACGTGATTCTCAAATATTCCTTAAACACAGATATTTGAGAAGAAATATTTTCAGAAAAGTAGTCGTCATTTACTTTTAGGCGTTTACTTTTTATTAATCATTACGGTTGGTTATTAATAGGCCGAGGTAGCGACTCTACATTCCATTCGTATATTAAATTTACTCTAAAATTTTCCGCGTCTGTTACCATAAAGAAGTAATTTAAACGTGCATAGAATGAAGTCGATCTGCTTACTCATGGTGGTATACAAGTACGTGCGCGTTGTAAACGTTACCAAATAGGTAAAAGTTGTAAATAGTCGCATTCCTCAGTGTTCTCGGAACCACCGTGGCGCCGCTTGGCCGGTACTCTGTGCCGCCGCCGTCGTCTGCGCTAGCTATAAAATACAAATACCCGCACTTTGGATATTTCTCTTGCGACTTAGAATGTCGGGGATGAACAAAATAAAATAAAAAATGGATAATTGTTTTGTTTAAAGTCTGATTCATTAATTTTTGAAAATTGTAAAGTCGTTCACACACGATTTAAATGTACAAACTGTTCCTTGAGTTAAAACTGATGATTAAATTAAATTAATGACTTCAAAGGCATTAATTTAAAATAGAAGTATTTATTACTTTATGTAAATTGAAAGTATACATGGGTATTTACATGGTCCTTAAAAATTTTATGAAAACTAACATATTTCATCAATCTTCATATTTCCTTATCATTATTTTATGATAAATTCTCGCCGAGACGGCCAACAAACACAGCTGCTTCGAACTTTGCGTGATACAAACGGTTGCAAGAATGCGAGAGTCGGAATCCTGCTCGGACGAGGGCTTGAGGGGGAATGCGCGAGCGACGACCCGCGCGCTCGCGCCACCCTTGCGATATCGGGTGCACTTTGTACAAAAAAACATGCTTAAGCTCCTTTTTCAACATCTTGCATCAATATTTTCCATTATTACTTTAACAACTTTCGTAACCCTCGTCTGGAACATCTTTTCTAAGTACTAAGTATACAAATGGCAGCTTTCTAAAAACTGTACGATATAGCTTTTTATCTATTTCGATAGCGCCCCTAGTTTATAAATACAATCATTGAAGCATTGCTAAAATAACTGCGGACCAATGCAGTTTTTTCGTAAAGGTATCGAAGGAAAAACAGCTTTCTACATTTTGGTAGTTGAGTAAAGCATGTAGCTATTTAATATTCGTTGCTCAGTAATAAGAATACTTAACATATTATTATGTGGTTTCGTAAGATGTAATATCCAATTCTTGCTATGACCAGAATCCTTGATATGTGGAATACGTGTTTATGGAGTTGTAATATAACCGTAAGATCGCAGTGGAATGTAAGTAGCAAGGAATGCAGCTCTGGCAAGCATTACCCTCCTCAACTCACGTCCCGTCCCTACACAATCGCGGGGAAAAACTGCTTGTTGGCTTATCAAGACAGACATTTTAACTGCATTGTTTGTCATTATCCTGACAGCGAGCGTACTCCTCAAATTAACTATTATTATAATTGTGCTCTTAAACGACATCTGTAGTAAAATGTTGTTCTGTAAAATGATAGCAGCCTACCTACCTACCTATCCGAATAATGTATTTATTTAAGGCTCCGGCTTGCAAAGATTCTGAATGCCCATTTTAAAGTTAGAAGGTTATTTAATTTATTGTCTCTAACAACCCAAACCAAGATTGTTCGATCTTTGTATTAATAATTATAACAAACTAGTGGAATAATTTCACAAAACGTAATTGAATAACAATTCAATAAAAATTTAAAACTCAAACCAACTTAAAGTAAATAAACGTTTGTTGCATTATGTTGTTATAAAAACATTCAAATAGATGGGTCCGTTTCTCATATAAAACCAGGGACATTTCAATCGGACCCTTTATCATTCGTTATCTGCCTCACAGGAAACATTTCAGATACAGGCTGAAAAATTCCAAAAACACTTGATTAATCAAATCAATGACTTGGAAATTTGTTACATCTCATGTCGTCTCTTGAAGCGTAAAGTTTACTGAGTTTTTTGTTCCGATATATGACATAATCAGATCAAACACCGAATATGGTGAACATTATTGCAGACAATGCGTCTAGCTAGTGTATAAGCAATGACTCATAACGACGTAGCAAACAAAGCTTACGCATCGAATATCTAGGTGCCCCATTCTTTATAAACTTACATGGTTTGTTATGAATGCATTTAGGTATATGATGACACCAAATAGAAAACTTAACTCGGGAGGTTGTGTACCTCAAACGCGAGTCGACGTTTGTAGAAACGGCAAGCGCGGCTTTATGCTCGCGTCGCTGCAAAGTGGTTCTGTGCGCAGTGGGGTCGGGAAGTGATTGCTAACTGGACCCGAGAAAGTCGTCTATTTCGAAATTTTAGCGTTGCGTGTTGGGTGTACGATGTGTCGCTGCGGTGCCACGAAGTCTGGTACGCTGCGGCGAGAGGACGGACGGCGGCGCGCTGTCTGCATGTTCTTCCGGACCACACCCGTTCGACCAGTCGCAGCGCGCCGCCCGCTGCCCGCCTCGGGCGATCGGCCTTCAAAGTTAAATAATTAAATCGAGAGAGCGACGCCGCGACCGCAGCCGCCGCCGCCGCCGCCATAGCGCGGGCCTCGAAGAAGCGGTCGCGGAAGGCGGTGCCAGCCTTGGTGGCGCTGATCTGCGCAATCGAGGCCGGTTTGTGGTGCGCATATTGCGTCGTTGCCGCGCCTAATCTTCTCGAACACCTTCCTGGACCATTCAATCACTTTTGGTCGGTGACGACTTATACAAAGGAATTTGAAGTAATTGACAACTCCGAGCCGATCCTATCAATCTTTTGTCTATAATTTAAATGCCAAATATCATAGATACAATCATCGACAGTAAAGACTGCAACACATTCTTTTAATACTATGAAATGAACAATCACTATAAAAGGGAAATGAAACTATGTTTCTGGAGTTAAATCACGTGTATTTGTTTTTTCACAAACCGAAGTTTCGGGCCCTTTACAGGGCCCAGTTTACCAGTTATATAACTGGCTGAAGACTGTACCACCTCAGTCAACCGTGACCATGGGACCTGTAAAGGGCCCGAAACGTCGGTTTGTTTGAAAAAACAAATATACGAGATTTAAATCCGGAAAAATAGTTTCATTTCCTATGTGTAACAATCGCGAAAACCTAAGAACTCGATATAATTACTATAAACTTAACAATACAGGAGTATAAAACCAAGTGTAGTGAGTGTTAGACAGAAAAAGTTCCAATTGATTTGGCCACGTAGTTTGCATTATTTAGGTATATATTACTAAATAGACACACTGGCATAGGTAATAGACTAGTGCATCAATATATGTCCTCTGAAATTTTGGAGCTTCGCTAAGATTTTCCTAATCGTTTTCTCTCCTTTCTATTTTGGTCAGATTCATTTGACCACCACCTACAACCTATATTTGATGTCATTGTCTGTCCTATGGCCGCCATTCTGTTAAATGTCATTACATTAGCGAAACCTTCCTATTACGTTACTATGTCAGCAGAGTGGTGAAAATTCAAGTCAGTTAAAGAAAAGAAATCTGCGGATAAGGGGATCTCTTCATGCTGGGCAGTGTTTGGAAAGCTGCGCCAAATCTTTTCGTTAAAACACGACAGAGCCTAAAAACTATATCTTTTAGTGCCTCCTTCGCTTCCTTACAGCAATTACGTGTCGAGCCGAAACGTGGACACAATGTAACGGTAAAGCTAGTTCACAAACTAAAAATCATTTATGGAAAGGCACTTATTATATACTATTATGTAGCACTTTAGTTTCGAAACGCAGTAATCCGTCACAAAACTAAAAAATACTGACATAGCTCTAAAGGTTAGCAGGCTATGTAGTAATGTGGCAGAAGGTTGGACACATGGATCGCAGAACAGTTACCGTTGGTACAAGCGTGGTCTAGTGGATACCGGGTCCGAGTAAGTGTCGCTAGATCTGCAGAAGATGGCTGAAAGCGAAAGAATACCAGATTGTAGCGCGTAGGTGATGTCTATGTATAGCAGTTAATCGCAGTGGACTGGTAATATTGTAAATTATCAATCTCTTAAGTCTACTGAGTTAGTGCATTGCTCTTGTCTAATTGATCGGAATCTTCAAATCACTTAAATTATCTCGGGTTTGTGAACTAACCAACTCTTCAATAAGCAAAATTTGATTATAATACAATCGCGCTTTCGACATTTTGAAGCTTTTATTTAAATTTAAGTTAGTTATTGAGTGACGGGTATCCTGTTTTATGGCTTGTCGGCGGCTTAACAGTCAACCGATTCTGCGAATCGGTGGATATTGTCGCAAATTGCCGCTTTCGCCACCCGCTGAATAATGCATGCGATAACATAACATCACGTCGCTGTCAGCCTACCTACTCACCGCCCGCGCCTCATACACCGCCCGCGCCTCATACACCGCCCGCGCCTCATACACCGCCTGCGTGCCTCTTAGTCTGCGTTTGCGCCCGCCCAGCGCTTCGCATGATCGCATTCCGCCCTAGATCATACTTTGTAACTTATTCTTGTGAATAACAAATCACTGAAAATTTCTGTACATTAAGCAGCATTTCAGCTGTTGTAGTTTTTGTCTAAGAAAACCTAAGATATAGTAGTCAGCGGTGGTTAAAGTTGAGATGCTGTCAACATCATTATGACCTGAAGAGGAATATTATTTGGTACAGTCGTTGATAGACGACAGCGCTGCCGTTCAGTAGCGGCGAAGGTATGTGCAGGGCCGCCGCCGTCGTGTGGGGTGTCCCTGGCGGCGTTTCCCACAGCGCGGCTTCTCGACCAGTTCGTAGGAATGTGGTCGCGGCACCGGCCCGCACTTTCACCAAAACAATTCGTTAGCGACCTCTTTCGGCATCGCACCGTACCCGTACTTGCTCTTCACTACCCCGCCTGCCTCCAGCACATGCGAAAATTACTAACACAGTCGTACATCATACTTCTTAAACGGAAAAGGACCTAATAATTGCGCCTCTGAAATGATACCCAATAATAAATTATTTGCCTTTCAAATAATCCATACAACAATTCAATTCCAAAGTTAAATAATCTTTATTTCATAATTAAAAAATTACACTTGAAAACCTCACATTCCCTGAGAAGAATGAGCAAGAAACTGTAGGGGTTGCTCTTTGTAAATATTTGTACGCATTTATTATTTACAATATTTATTTCATACATCACCATCAATCAAGACAAGCTGCGAGATTTAAATCGGTCACTACCACGGATTTTTTGACGGAAGCTGTATAATAAATAAAGTTTATTATAATGTTTTGTTTCACTATTCATAGACATACTATATCAAGAATGGCAAATTTTTAATATCCGCCGGAGTATAAACCAAAATCTTGCTACAGAAGCGTATACATTGCCCCTTAAATGTATTTCTCTCTTTGTGAAGACGGTTTCCAACATAATTTTCCTTCGTTAGTTTTTTTTTATGATACTAAGTGATGGGACGAACAAGTCGTGCGCTTGATGGTAAACAACACGCCAGCCCATAACAATTGCAATGCCACTCAGAGCTTTAAATCGCAAAGTGCACTGCCTCAGCGCCCATCACCCTGAGACATAAGTCGAAAAGTCCCATGTGCCTGTAATTTCACCAGCACCCTTGTCCTTCAAAACCGGAACGCAGTAATGCTCACATTACTGCTTGGCGGCAGAAAGAGATAAGGTGGCAGTATTTTCCGGGATGAGCACACAATGAGCTCTACTGCTAGCCTGTTTTATCGAAATTAGACCTGAACGTGTAAAAAACCATTGGATTCTCTTCTTACATCCTAACCTACGTCGTTCGCAATCTGTATTCTTTCTACTGTACTCGAGGTTGGAATCTTATTACTTGTCGACAGGTATGGCCAGTTATCTGGCATGGTGGAACCAGTATTTGGCGTGCTGGGAGCAGTCGCAGTGGCAGCTGCTCGCCCCGCACTACCCTATGCGTTGGCATTCGCTGCTGGCGCAATGATATACGTCGTCACTGACGACATCATCCCGGAAGCCAATGCTTCGTAAGTATTTGTTTTTGTATACGTATTAAAATAAGTTCACTCCTCAAGTGTCCCTTCGAAATACAACGCACGATTGAATGGAAGCAGATAGTTACCTTGATGAGTTCATACATATGCGGAGCTGAACCCACTTGAAAAATAAAAAATCCGTTTGTAGATTAGATATTTTCCATTTCGCATACTTTGCAATTACTTTTTTCATTGTGTAGTGCCTCTGAGATGACGCTGAATGCTTTTCTAATTCTAACCTTATCTATTTTACATCAATCTATTCTCGTTAACATTTTGATAATCGTGAGAAATTATTTGATTTATGTACGGTCATAAATAGTTTAGATATGTAAAATGAAAACCATAAAATCAAATTTAACTAGGCGATACTCTATAGAGAATAAAATTGTTCCTTAACTGATAAAATTGTCGAAATTTTTTATCTAAGGACGTATATGAGTTGCAATAGAATTATACTTATATTTTTTTGCGCCGATGCCCGATTCCCCCTCCTGTTACAATAGGAGCCGGAGGACAAGCAAGAGAGCTGGCCTTGGGATTGACCTCAAAAGAAGCAAAGGACGAGCAGACCTTTGTTCTGACCCTTGCAAGACGCAGCCGTCGGGGCTTTGAAGCCGAAACGGACAGATAGCGTCACCCTTTATGCGCATCTCCAAACTAGTGTATAAATTCGGCGTTTTCGTTTCTATTAAAATCTTTGCCTGATGAATGAATATTTTTTAATGAAAAATATTTTTTTTTTATAACGTTATTCAGGAAACATAGGATGTTTATCACAGATACAAAATTAATGTTAGCGAGCTCCTGTCATAATTGGATTGACGAGGGCCGCGCCAGTGTCGGCGCTGATTGTTCTGATTCATGTCAGCATTTCGACAGATTCAGATTTGACATACGGTTGTTAACCGTCAATAGTTTGAGGCTCGTTAGGGTGAGAGCGAAGGACAAAAGTAAAGTTTCGTAGACACTTCCCCTTAGCGACAGTGTACTTATTGTCAGTTTTTACATTGTCCGGCACCGGTCCTGATACCTTTCCGGACCGCCTGGACTAGTCTGGCGAGGAACGTTATTGACTTGATTGTTCACATTATACGCTCGTTTTATACAACGACCTCTTTAGATTTGACAATATCGTGCGTAACCGCTTTCGATGTGCTTCACTGTATTATTAAGGGAACTTTTACATTGTAGTATTTATGTACCGCTACTTCGATAAATATATCGGTGTATGATCGGTTTCAGTTCGCAAGTAATTATAAGGCCCATCATATGTTGCACCTGGTAACATGAAAAGACGTTCTGCCTTTTAACTATTACGAGTTTGCCCTTATCAATGGCTACTAAAAAATTACCACATGTAAACGAAATTAATTAGAGAGAGCATAGATATACAGCGCAGGCGCACCTGACACTTCTTCGCGAAACATGCGCGCGCATCGCTTAGCTCGATTAGCGTCATTATAAAACATGACTGTTTGTCGCACGCGCAAACCTTTACTATTTGCAGGAGAGCACATCGCTATTAGAACCTGATGGCCTTTATCCTTTTATATTAAAGGATTAATTGAATAGTCATTTTATTTCAAATACCATTATTGTTGAATATGAGCGCCATTCTGGTAAGAGAAAAAATTTAGGACCCGGTGAAACATTTAAACTTTTAAAAAGGCAATTGAAACTAATAAAAGAAAAAAAAATACAATGTGATAATGATAACGTGCAATAAGACACGGTTGAATAAAAAAAATGACGTTCAAATAATGTTCATCAACAATTAAACTAGTTGAAGAGGAAAGGAAGAAAGGAAAGGAGAAAACATTTGCAGAGACAATAGTTACGCAGTGCAAGCGGCACGTGACGTGTCGGCGCGCGGTGCGCCGACGGCGGTGGCGACGTCGCGACGCAAATACTCTGCCCGAAATAGCGGCGCGCCGTCTGACACCCCGGACATGGCACCAACGTCTCGACTGCCCTTACAATACTAGTTTTTATGTGACTCTTCCTTGTTGTAAATTTCATTATCACCATGTCTCAGACAGCAAGAGCAGAGTCTGTATTTGGTGAAAAAGTTAGTTGCAGTGGGGTTGGTTATAGAATTGATACACGTGTGACCCAATGACTTCTAAACGCTAGATGGTACGACGATGACGTATGACTAGTAGAATCTAATCGCGAATAGCTTAAGATCAGACTTTCAGTTTCTTCAGGTCAGATCGAGCCAGCTTTTAGAGCTGAAGTGGAATAAGTGTGGACTGATAATGACGCGCTCGATCGGGTAAGCGCTCAGATGAGCTGTGAGTTAGCAGCACTGGACTGTATGGACGGATTATGATCGCGCATTATGGAGTAAATTCGGCGCGGCTGTGCCGCAGCTGCAGCCACGCGTGGGTTTGTCACCGTCTCGCCACTGTCAATAATAATAATATACGAAATAACGCGTTTGTGCCGGGATAAGGCCGGTGACACCGCTCTAGTTTGTCTATAGGGTGACGTCATCGTCTGGGAATCCGGCGCGCCGGCCGACTCTCCCTGACCTACCTCCAGATTGCGCATCCCGGGTGCAACTAGGCTCTTTGCCCACCCCTCAAGAAATCCCTCAATTACAACGGTGTAAAGAGCTATACCGCTTTTGAGCTATACCGTTTCTCAAATATACAACCCTTATCGCTTTACAATTTTCGTGAGACAACTTTTTTGATGTTTGTTGTAACATCCTTAATGACAAAGGCTAACTATTTATATTAATAGAAAATTAATATCATGTAGTATTTAGGTGACTGATATTTTACGTAAACTCTTCAGTAAAATATGGCTAAAGCTCCATATGAAACATCTGTACGTACGAGGCTAGTACATAGTTTTGGAGTAACGTATTTATAGAACGATATGTTTTGATAATCTTGACATGCAATGATATCGCAAATGATCGCATTCTACAAAGCTGTATCCGGATTTTGTAAAGTTTATCAACCAATTTAAGTTCACGTTAGCTCAGCGCGTTGTTTATTAGAAATTCGTCAGGTCTTGGCGCGATGTCAGACTACATTTAGGTGCGAGTCGTGAAGCCAGGGGTTTCCCATCACACGTGATCAGAATAGTCGCATACTCCTTAACACTACTTGGGTCGTTTGTTACTGGATATTACAAATAGTTACTGCAGTTAACAACTACAAGTAAAATATCTACCGATTTTTGAGATTCCAGACATTCCCTTCTCACGCGTTTAGTTTTAGAGCCTTATAACTCTGGTGATTTGCGAGCGATCTGAATGCGACGCAACAGCGCGGCGTGCGCGCTCTCAAATCGCCAAGCGGCTGCGATCGCGTCGCGTGGTCGCGGCAGGGACTCTTAGGATTTGTACAGATCATGTTTGTTATTCTAGTTTTGACGGTTCTTTTACAAAATTTGCAAACACATGAACAACTAGCTCAGCGCCACATTGCAATCTAAACCTAATTTAAGACGTCGGGAACTGTATAATGTAGCTTATTACTTTTTTTTATCATAACAAGTGACGGGACGAACAAGTCGTGTGCTTGGTGTTAAGCGACACGCATGTCCATAGCAGTTGCAGTGCTACTCAGAGCTTTAAGTCGCAAAGATCTAAGGACTTTCACAAGGAGCTCTACTGCTACTGAAACCTCATACCTATCTATCGGGATTCTAAAATAATAACGATCGTTTCAGCTAACAAAGTACATAATCAAAGATCTCTATATTTGATAAGTCTCTACTTAATCCGATTGTTCATAGTGATACCAATAAGTTAATCCCAGCGCGCGTACATTTCAAATAGTTTATGATAGTAAACTCTTAAATTTAGCAATTTAGCTAATTGTTTATATAATTACGTGCCGCCGAGACAAAAATGCAATAATTGATTTTTGTGCCTGGCAGCGGCAGCTGTCACACCTGACCGCGTGATCACGAACGATAAGTGCGTGTAATGTCCAAAATGTCCTGCCTTAGTTACAATTTTATCTTGGTATGAATTTAAATATAGACGTTTGTAAGTAGTACTCGTATCTTGTACCGGAAACGTTGATGTTATCAGCTCATTCAAATCATGAGTGCCGGAAAGCTAGAGCTAAAGGCTGGAATAACAAACATCCACGGCTTGGGATGTTTAGCCGCACTTGCGCCCTATTACCGTATTTATTTGCATTCGTATTAACGTGCACCAACATGCCATAAATCATAGACTACGTATAAATAAGTCTTTATTTTCCCAATAAAATCTGATACATGTATAATGATATGCGAGTACGCGGAATCTTATTAATGTAATGGGCTGTAATTCCAGTTAGTGAATTCCGGGCGAGCATCAATGACCATTGTTTCTCTAAATCCGAGTGCGTGAGGTGCAAACACCATTGCCCGGTCTTTCCGATATCGTAATTCAGCTACCTCATTGATATTCAAATAACGCCACCGTGTTATTTCTCAATGACTCGCATTGTGTGACGTTAGCACTTTATAACGGACCTCTATGTATGTACATACAATTATGCATATCGCTGCGAAAATGCGTCAATCCACGACAATGCCTTAAAAACACAAATATTAATAAATTGTTTTTGTCCCTGCGCCGACCGACGTCAATCCCTTGCATCAGTTAAGTATGTATTTATCGGCCGGGAGGCCGGATATCAAGTTTAAAGCAGTATCAGTTGGAATAATATTTAATATATAGGAATATCGTTTTTCTATTAAGTACGCAGTTACAAAAGCTCTGATTGACAAGACAAATATAAATATATATATATATATATATTCTGCAGTAATATCCCTTAACTCTCCGCATGTAACTGTTAATTAGCAAGGTCATTTATCCAAAAAAATGGTTAATGTCACTTGTCTCTACCTAAGAGGGTTCCATCGGCAATGTTCGTTCTCCTTTGCTTACTAATACTGCAATTATGACTACCTTGCTATTGTTTCCTTCTCTTTGACAATTATGATATACACTCGTAGGTTCTTGTTTTTCGCTCTGGGTCCGCCCATTGCTGCCTTTTGGTAATTTTTTCACTTTAATTTTGTATATTTCGATAGCAGTGGAACATACATTTGTTTGAGACTACGAATTATTTATTTTTCTGTGCAGCGGTAATGGCAAATTGGCAACCTGGGGCTGCATCGTCGGCTTCGTAGTGATGATGTGCCTCGACGTCGGCCTGGGCTAACCCTTCTTCACATCATGCTCACCCCGTGCCTTCTCCACGACCACAGCTTCGGCCAATGGTTAGCAATAAGAAATCTTGTCTTTGACTGGTTATATTTAGGTAACTTTGCGCGTCGAACTCTCGTCTTGTAAATGGACATGTAAATATTTATATAGACAGCATTATTTAGACGATGAAGCGTATTCGGCACTGAAATAATTAACAAGAGTATGTGATTAATAATTTCCCAAAATATCAGTTCTTTGTGATTTTCAAGTTGGGTAGAATTGAAACTTTATGCAGATATTGCGCGCATTTATGTATTTAATGAAATAAAAGACAAAGATTTTTCATAAGCCAATGTACTTATAACTTAGTTAAGCTTTTCGTCTCGCCAGTTGTTGTCCTGAAAGTGCTTGAAAATACATATTGTTTTTAGGCTTAAAAGACAAGAGGTGGAATTCGTTGTAAATATGTACATAAGATCGTATTTATTACAATCAAATATCAGATTTATGAATCAAATAGTAGTATAATTCAAATTTATGTCATTTACTAGGTAAATTTTGTAAAACACTATCTTATTTAAGCATTTGTAGTGATACATTGTCAAAGAACTAACATATTGTATAAAAACAGCTTATTTACACTTAAAACATAATAATACAATTGAGTTGGTCACAAATAATATGTATTTATAAAGTTTATATTATTTCGATATTTTCAGTTTAGTTAGAAATAAATTATTTGCGAATTCCACCAAAATTTTAACTCCTATGAATGGTTATAACATGCTACTTACTTGATTTCATTGCCATCTCCCAATTATGGCTAGTGGTTCAAGCATATACCATTCGTGATAACAAAGTTATAAGTAAAATAATAATTAGTGTAAGGAAACCATTGTCTGACAACTAGCAAGTTTAGAAATTATTAGATAAACAAAGACAATATTTTGGAATTTTTCAAACGAAGAATCAAAGAAATAGCAATTAATTGATTAATAGTTTTTCTGTTGAATTGAGTTTAGAATGATTTATGAAATGATCACTTATGAAATTACTACACGAAATTGTTAAAATTTACACAGCACTTATTTGTCAATGGATGATTATTTTGTTGTATAAATTAGGAGATAATTCGTTTTATTTTACATTTTTAATATAATTTGGAATGAAGTTTAATACGGATATTATTTTTACTTACCCGTTGTTTTTTAATCGTATCGACGATGTTTTCTGTCTTTTTATTCTGCAAACACCGGGAAAGTACCTAGAGAAAGAGGTACTTCATAGAGTTTTACTGTTGAGCACGTGCAAAAGGAAAAATCAAGACAAAATGGCGTTGTACAATACATTTATTTAAAACGATAACGTATGATAAACCATAAATATGTACCTAATGCGTGACTATATTATGGTTTATCGGAGTTCCGAGAATCGGCTCATATATAACAGGAAACATTGGGACTCATAGTTCTATAGGGTCAACCAGGCTTCAAGCTATCAAGAACCAAAATAAAATGCGGGTTTCGTAAACTTGTCTCATAATTCATACTAATAAAGGGAAGATAAAAGCTCTACGGTCAGAATGCTGACTTATTCTTGTGATATACACTAAGTATATGCCCTATGAGAGGTCCCGGGGGTTTATTTAGAACACCCTTTTTAAATGGGTTCTGGTCTGACCGTTCTTTATTATTTAATTAGCAAATACATCACCAATATAAAGGGGCAAGATAGCCAGACAGGCGTATAGGCAGGGACGGGCGGGGAGAAAGATTGGGAGGAATGCCGTCACTCATGAATCCCATTAGAAAAATCGCCCAAAGGGCGTGCGGCGCTACGCGGTCGTCGACCCCCGGGTGCAGTGTGCAGTGTAAGTACACCCGCTGCCCGCGCCCAAACACCCGAATTCTTGCGCGTACATTCCGCCGTTAAAATCACTACATACAGACTGATTTGCGCGACTCTTACCAAAGGCATTCAAGGTACGCGAGTAGTATGAAAACCTAGCCGGTACTATGACAACGTTAATTATTCTATATGGTTGTAATAAGGATGCTTCATTAAATTAGGGAATTGTACAAAAAAAAGCATTCGAGGGTGTTGTATAAAACGAGATTTTAATCGCTTATGTAGTTAGTGCATCGTACATGCACTGTATCGTGTGTAGCGCTGTGGAACCCTCTGAATGGCATCCATGGAATGCTGCACGCGGCTGCATGTGGCGTGGCGTCGTCGGCGCACGCGCTCGTTCGCCACCGCTCGTTTGTTTTGAGGATCGCTTGTCGAAGCTTCTCGCTCGCGCCCCGTATTACCTTGCATTATAGATCATTGTGCCTCTACTTGTACGGATGCCGTACTAGCTCCATCTCTATGTTATCTGTTGACGGATATTTTTACCTACTAACAGGGAGAAGAAATTTTAATTTTCTTATTCGTCTCTGATATGACTGCGAAACTCTATGGTAAATATATAAATCCGTCACATTTCAAATACCAGTTACATGATTGAATAAGCAATACGTAATAGATCGATAATACCAGCTTTATGCAAGTTTTCGTAAAATACAAAAGTTCTTCTTTATCTCAGGGTTCTTTTCCGACTCTAAATGAATTTTGCAGGCAGCGTCGCATACTTATTTTATCTGGTTTTTTTATCAAATAAACAGCTAGAGTGCATTCACAATGCGATTAATAGTTGTTTTTTCTTCCTAAACATTCTTTAATAACAAACTAAAGGGTCATTGCTACTTAATGAATTCACATTAAAACAAAAAGATAAAATTTGAACACGTTGATGTGTCGTTAATATGCCTGAGATCGGGGGCGCGGTGCATACGATCGATAGTGTAATGTGAAACATCGGCGGTCTCATTTCCATTCATTCGATGTTTGTTGACAATCGGGCGGTGGCGCAGTCAGAGGGCGCAGGGTGAGGGGTGCCCCTCGCGGCGCAGTCAGCGCCGTGCGCCCGCGCCCCGCGCACGCTGATGCACGTTGCACCGCGTTGCACCCGCCGCGCAGCCGCCTTCGCGCATCGTCGTGACCCAGCACCATGCTGGATGCAACTCACTGGTTCTTTCCCTATATGCTAAAACAACACTGCTCGTGTCGAATGAGTTTGCACAGCATGGTGACAGTGATGTTTGCAACTATGCAATTAACCCCCAACAATCACTACTGCACGCTGATGAACTATTACAGCATTGTTTACGTCTCGTTCGCCTGTGCCTGTGCCCGCGCTACGCGCATACACGTAAGTTATGCATGTCCTGTGTCGCATATGATTTCGCAATGCATTGGATCCGATACACGTGTTTGTTTATTTACGTTGTAAATGCGCAACAGTTGCATTGTCTGTCATTTCATAATCAAGAACCTAATATAATAAATACATGTATTTATAATAATCTTGGATGCATAGTTATAATTTGATTAGTTGCTGTTACTTCTATGAAATAAATATAAGTATACTTTAGGTAAATAGGAAAGACCAAAAATGTAACAGCTCTACATTTTTCGTGTGAAGAATTATTGTGTTCGTTACAAAATCTAAAACCGTTGGTGTTTGGAAACACGTGGTGAATATTGACAGGTGATAGTAGACTTTATGAAAGGCAGTGAGAGTTGTAAGTGCAACGACGCGATCATGAATCGCAATTTGTGGCGCGCAGACGGCGCGGTCGGAAGTGGCGCGGGTAGCTGGGGGGCTGCGATGGCGCACACACCTGCCCTGTTACGCCGTATTTGCGCTACCACTTTGTTTATTTTGTTTCTCGTGTGTAAAATACTCTATCTTCATTGTCCCTTCATCCATATAATCATTTATGCTGACCATAGGAAACTGCGAGATGCGGTAGTATTTGCTGCGTAGTAATAAACGCTATATTGTGTTTCGTGAAGTTTGAACCTTTCGTCACCTTTGCGATAAGAGACGTGTAAATAACTAGTTAGGAAGTTTTATTGTTGCAACATTGATCGCGAAACGGAATTGTCCAGTAACGTCGGCGGCCGGACAACGCACGGTGCAGTAAGTTAAAGACGGACGTGTTGCGTCGCAGCACTTTATTGGCTACATCCGTGACATCAGGCGATATCACGGGTTCATTAGAGCTTCTGTCGTCTATGCTTTTCTATACCACGTATAATAAGCTTTATTCTTAGTTGAAATATTCTTTGTTGGGGTTATTAAGCTTTTCAAAGTTCTGTACTAAATAATTCTAGGCACTGCAGTTTCAAAGTTGCAAAATTTAACGATGCAAATGAGTCAATAATTATAAGATATTAGCAATGTCAAAATATAATTATTAAACGAACATTAAGAGTAGTTTGAGTTACTATAGATTACTAAGGGTCGTATTCTAGAACTCTATTCAATGCTCAAGTCAGGACTTGAGTATGATTCAAAGCACTAGAAATTATACTCAAGTCCTTGCGTTTAGGGTCGTATTTCCAGTGCTTGAAATCATACTCAAATCCTGACTTGAGCAATGAGTAGAGTTCTAGAATACGACCCTAAATCTCGACCATCAAAATCACACTCGCAAGAGACATCAACGTGTCATAAACTACCGATTATAAGAGTGTATTTTGTAATGATAAGAGATTCGTATTTCAGTAACAGTTGTCCAACAATTTCCAAAGTTGTAAATTACCCATAAAAATGTGCAAAGACGCGAATCGCTGCAAACTCGGTAAATGGTCGCTCACGACTCCCGTTCTAGTCCCAGAATTTATTTAACATTTACAACTTAATTTATTATAGATACCTATATCAGACCTATTTTTTTTTATTTAGAATCTAAAAAAGGGGTACAATTTTCTTAGCTAAACATAGACCTACAAAACTGTATGTACTGTTTGTCTGCAGGTTCGAAACGAGTTAAGTTAAAAAATTACAAATTGACAATTAGTGTGGTTAAAACTTCTTAAATAACATAATTACTATTTAACAAAAAATTGTGAAATAAAAATCTTTCAACATTTTTTAAAATTTACATTAATGTCTAAAAACCTTTGATAAACTGTTTAATAGGGAATACGTTTCCTTACTTATCTCCATGGTAGTTAATGACTCCTACAATTACAATTTATTATTGCCCGGAGTTCATTTGACATTCGTAATATTCTCAAAAATGTCAGGTCTTGACCGTTTATCCTTCAAATATTATTGATCTTTACGCACCAATTTCAAAATAGAAAAGATAGTTTTATGTATTAACCCAAGGGGCAGCGGAAACCGGCGTACGACGTGGCAGAAGGCATTAAATTTATCCATGTATATTTTATGCTGTTATAATGGAGATAAGGTATAAATTCCAATGCTCTGAGACGCAGAGAGAAATATACACCGCAATGCTCCGAGGTCGGTCTCATAGCATTGCAATTTATACCTTCTTTCCAATTGAAAAGCAGCAGTAGGAGCATGAGGAAACGGCCAAAATATATTGACAGATTAGGCTATCCCATCCTTCTTCGTAATGCGATGCCAGAAAATGGAAATTTGCTGTTTGCATCTTCCGTATGCATTCATTACAAACCTCGGCGTTTTCAGAGCGAGCTCGCTCAATTGTGGACCGCATTCTGACAAATCAATCTCGATTATGGTCAAGAGTGAAACTCATAGGTATTTAAAAAAAAACTACACATCCTTACATGGTCATTGCTGTATTGTGATATGAGCTATTGCTGCCTTCCTGTTTTGAAAGGTAAGGATGCTAGTGAACATGGGACTTGTCAATTTGTGTCCCACGATGACGGCGCTGTGGCAGTGCCTCTTCTTTGACTTAAAGCTTCGAGTGGCACTGCAAATGTTATAGACAGGCGTGTCGCCTACCATCCGTAGTGTGCTACTACGGACCCCTTATACTCATTATACGTTTCCTAGGAAACGCCCTTACATTTCCTGATTCCTGAAAGGGTTCCATATAGTATGAGTGCCCAAAATACTTAAATTTCCTTTTATAAGCTATTTCTTTCACTTTGCCAGATTAGTAACTTTCCCGTCTAATTTCCAGACCTAAGAGCGGAAAGGCTCGGGTAAAAGTAAAGGGCTAGGAGCGGTACGGCTCAATGATGATGTACCTATAGGTACGGACAACGGCACATCAGACTAGACATTTTTGTTCGAAAATCGCCACCAGTGCAACGGAACAAGATGCGTCATTGTGTAGCGTGATGTGCTGGCGTGTGTACATCGGAGTCATTAAAGATATAAAAGTGAAGATCAGATGATATATAGAAATAGACAAATACTGATTCCAGAAAGGTGTAAATATATATATCGCACTGTTTATACATTAGTGTATTAACTCAAAGAGTGTATTTTTTCAGAATCGCTACTCACTTCCAGCGAAATGTTGTTAAAATGTATGTATAGGATAAAGTTTATTTATTACATGTCTGTAATAATAATATAATACTATAGTAAATATTAGTTGGAACTCTTTCAAGAATCAGGACATGTAAGGGCCGAAACGTATAAAAATATAGATGAAGTGATAAGGGGTCCGTAGTTTCACATTACACACCAGGCGCCCGACTTGGTCGTCTCTTGGTAGACTTGGTATCATAAACAAAAAATCAATATAAATGTAAAATTTTAGCAGGAATTTTTTTTTATTTAAATAAAGTGCGCATTGGACTTCCATCTCACCTTATGGAAAGTGACTATGAAGTCGACGATGGAGCATGCACAATCCTTAGAATATCCGCAACATAAGGTTGGAACGCCAGCCTACGTCTGGTCCCCCGGTGATGCAAAGGGGAAGGCGGAATTAAATCGCGAAATTCTCTCGCACACTCCGTGATATATCCTGTAGAACACCGATAAGCAGGCAAATTTACGGCGGTGTTCAAGGCTCTGCAACTTCTCCTCTATTAATTCGTAATCATCTATAAACCTCTTCACACGTTTTTCAACTGAATTCAAGGTGGTCAGTTGGTATTTACAGTACCATCCCATGGGTGACAGCAGTACTCCATACATACATTTTTGGCCATGGATTCAACGTTACTGCCGAAAATCAAATCGGACGACAGGTCCATTCCAAGTATATGGTCTACTATCGGTATGGACATACCACGAAATGACGGAGTCAGGTTAAAGGGACTCCCGTGTAGTGGAGAATACACATGCTTACGTTTTGGTAGCGTTAAATTTGACTAGATTGGCATCGCCCCAATCGGAGACTGCGGTAAGTTTCAAATCTAAACGACTAACCATGGACTCTCGACGAGACTGGATTTCTTCTCCACTGACCCTTGCTTTGGTCAAGTACTTGTCTACAACTGTGCTGTCATCAGTATACCCGAAAGTAGCTGGAATTAACATATCGTTGATAGGCAACAGAAAGAGCGTTGCGGACAGTACGGAACCCTGAGGGACGCTGCAAGTGCTTCGCTATGCCATTCTATAGCCTCGCTCCATAAGTGACAAGCGTACACAAGAATATCCCCGGTAAATCGCTCTCGTCGGAATCCGTACTGGTGATCACTGAGGAGACGGTTGTTAAGTACACATTCCACAGTCTTGCAGAGTGTGGAAGTGACTGAGATAGGTCTATAGTTGTGAGGTTATAAATTTCAAGTAGTTTTCGAAACTTTTCAAAGACAATTGAGTCACTGAACACTAAGCTTGACCGGCGAATATTTAACACTCGCCTATGCACATGCTATATATGAATTGAGTAAGCTCTATCGAGTAACAGTACATGATTGCAAACAGGCAGTTACCTCTATGCGCGCGCATGTTTTTACTTGCCCACACTTTTTCAAATAAATTTTGTCGATTTGTTAAATATCTGTTAAATATAATTTTATGTTGTTTTGCGGATTGAGAATACTTGGGAAGACATAACGAAACAAACGACATAATGTGCAAAAAAAATTCCCCGTGATTCAGTACTTCACTTTAAGAGAATCTGTAATTTTAATCCGTATCCAGAGCAAATCCCTACATTTTATCAATTAAATTACAATATTTGCCGAGTAGACAGAGCACAAAGAATAATATTTTTTTGTTATTTGTAGATTTTTCGTGATCCATGGTAAACGTATAACGTCTCCGTGTCTATTTTAGAAATAACCTAATGGATTGTGACACAAATTGGTCGCAGAAGCGTAACGTACTAAACAAAAAAATGCAAGCAACCAGTTGATCGGCATCGAACATTATTGGTTTTGTCCAAATTACAAGTTGACAAATTTTATTCTACCAGTTTCGTGATAAAACTATAATATAGATCTGACGAGGTACTCTGAAGTGGGCGCTTAAACATTAACAGCGACACAAGTGGTATGGCGTCACTCCTATGTAACGAATTGCATAATTATTCGCTGCTTTTAGTTCAAATGTTACGATTTAATAACATCGTTATAAATTATAATCACTCGAAGTAAATTTTGAAGACTGCAAATTTATGTACTGTAATACTATTATTTCTTTTGTGATTTTACGTACTCTCATTATTGTTATTAAAAAACGTTTGCTTACTATTTCGTAATAAGTATTGAACAAAATAAGAAACATACCATGGCTTATTATTCATAAGGCCTATTAGCACTTGTTTTCATGAGCCTCGCATAGAATTACTGCAATTCAATATTTAAATGTGATTAAATTTCAAAACGGTCTGCGTTGACGTCATCGGTGACGACACTGCGTTGGCGCAGTAGCTACACGCGAAATACAGTATAACGACGGCGGCGGCGGCGGTGGCGATCCGACGGTCGATAAACACCAGCGCAGATATCTGACCGCCATGTTACGACAACGTTCAAATTCGGACAATTACAGGCCGGCAATAATGGTTACGACGCCAGTTCAACGTAAGATATTAAACTATATTACACATATCGAACGAGTATTATCTCTTAGTTAAATTACTCACTTACTGATAAAAAACTTGGCCGGTACAACCCATGCATACATATACTTGGTTAGCTAAGTAAGCTGTGTACTGCTAAATTAGTCTCTTAGCGAGTTTTTACTGTGTACAATCTGTCTGTGAGGTAGAGTCGCGGGCGCACAAAACGACTCCGTGGATGAATTACATATCGGAGTGTAATTACTTATTTGGACAGATCTATTAGTGAGTGCGTCTTGGAGTTGAGAGGCGATAATGAGGAGTGCAATAGTGACGTCACAGCGGCGTGAGAGGAGCGGGGGCGACGAACACGCGGGGGGCGGCGCGGGACACCGAGGACGGAGCCGCGCGCCCGTTCATTGTAGTTTTTCAATTATTGTTTAATTAGGGCGAAGCGGCGGCGGAGCGGCGCCAGGGTGCACTCACTCGCGGCCCGCTAGTACGTATTATTTGTTAAATGTACTACGACCATTATGGGAACAACGATTAGATAGTGTAGATAAATAGTCGTTACACTTTAAATCACACCCAACAGTGTACATTTAATATGTGATAATTAAATTAAAGTATCTCGATCCTGGTATGTACATAGACTTGTATACATCGTGAATACTTCGAGTTAAGTGTTAAATATTAATTAATTCTAGTCATAATAATGACAGTTCATATTCATTTATTGCTTTTTTCACATGGAGTTCTCTAGTGTAATTTGTCGGGTTGGAAAATTAACAAGCGAGCGAAAATGGAGGCTAATGGCGTTAAAGTTTCGATATTGCAAGACTATCTATATGGAGACTGAAACCAAATAATTGACCTTTCATTTTACTTTAAAATTGTCGGGTATAAATTGGTATTTCTGGAAGTAAAATAGAAAGCAGCTTAATGAGCGGAGCGTTAAATTACTCCAATTGGGAGCTCAAAGTTCTGCCACATCGCCATGCAGCGTGTGGTCACCGGATTCCAATTGGACATGCACTTAAATAAATTATTACACCGTTTGATTAGTTTTCGTATTATTACAAATTATTATATTTCATTTCAGTAGAGTCGAATCTACCAAATGACAAAACTGTTTTGCACCTTAAGTCGTGTCGCACATATCTCAAAAGACATTAATGCAATATCAAAGCAAATAAAAATATTTTAAGGTAATATAATGTCTATAATAATGTCTTTTGTTAGTTGAAGGGCGAAATGGTTCACAAAGGTAAGGTATCTGGTAACCAGCGCACTTGCACATTATAATAGATAAAGGACATTAAAATAAAATCAGTTTTTACAGTGCCTGGTCCATTGTATAGTATGTCCAATATTTTATGCATACAAATAATGTGAAGTCGTATTGTCTATTTACAGACATGCACAAAACAATGTATCCAGTACTGGATGTGCAGTGAAAACATCTTGAATAAAACGAAAATTCAATGAGTCTATTTGGCGAAGCAGATTTCAGTTGTTAAATTTCGCGAATGATTAGATGTTGCGGTGCAGACAGTGAATCGGTTGATAATGGCTGGCTCGCTATCTGCGGGCGGCGACCGCGCCGGGGGCCCGCGGGGTTGGCGCGGCGGCGCGGCGCGAGCGCGGCGCGGAAAGAGCGCGAAAAAAGGCGAACGGCAGGCGCGCGCGGATCCGCGCCGCGCGCCTTTCACGAGGTCGACGCCCGGGGCCCGCCGAAACCGACCCCCGGCCCCCCAACCGTCGCACCTCTGACCCTCTAGCGAATTTCCCAATTTTACAGGCAATACGAGAAAAACAGCCACCGAGCCGCCTCTAAACTGCAGCACACGCTATCTCGCATTGTCGCATCGAGTACATTATCCAAAGTCTATTTTAGGATACTACGTCGAAGTCTCAAGGTGAGTTGCGAACTGCTGTAACTGCAGCAACGGCGACGATTGGATAATCTGAAGTCGACAGCGGTAGAAGCGTTTCGTGGCATATTAGCCTCCTAAACGTCTTTCCGAGAAGGAGCGTTAAATTCTGCGCAAAAATTAGATCAGGCCGAATGCAAAAAAAATGTTTTATGACACGCCTCTGCGTGCGATCACATGACGCGACGCACCGGTAATAAAAGGACCATTACTGTCGACTCTGATGAGCTTTGCCCACGTAATCACATGGTTCTCATGTTTGTGGTAGATCAGGCATCAAAAAAGAACTCTGAGACGCTAAACAATTGTAAATCATTCCCAATATTCGTGCGTTAGTAACGACAAACGGGCATTTACAATTCTGATAAATTTGTAATGTCTTACCGCCGCACCCTGTAACAAAATATAAAATTATTACTTTATATGTAGGTCTTCTCTGTATAGTAAAATAAATAAAATAATTAGATGCAATGACGAATTTCTTATAGTGATGCGTGTAAAGTTGTATATGAATGAAGAAGTTATGTGATTAGTCGAATAGACGTATGAAGTGGACGTGCGCGCTCATCGCCAGTATCCGGGCCAATGCCAGTCGTACCTAATCTAGAAAAGTATTGTCCTCGACGTTTGGAGCGATAACCAAATGGCTGAGTAGAGTCACAAACGACTTTATTGAAACTACGCAAAGTATTATTTTGTTTGCTGTCAACGACTGGAGGTTGCGCGTGAGATATGTGAAGTCAAAGCATGCGGGTCGCGCGGCGTTCTCACGCTTTGAATATTCCTGCTCCCGGCGGCCCGCGTCCGCCCCCTACGCCGCGTCTCGCCACCACCGGCCCTTCAATGACGTCCCCTGACTCCCACTCCAAGTATCCCAGCCACTAATTGAATGAACCTCTCTTAAGTCTGTTTACATCCGCGCTGCTGCAGTCGCAGCTCTACATTCTCAACAAATGTACATACACCGCTTTATCATACTACAAACTCTTTTCTATTGGCTCTGTAATCAAATTGCCTCCTGCTTAAAACACTGTCTTTACTTTTCATATTTTGGTATGAATGAATATGAATATATATTTATTCAAAGGTCATGTTTTATTGTAATCGGTACCTGTTGCCGACACTCTACTCCGCAGCCAGTTCTAGCATGGCTCAATGCGAAAACTTGTTTAAAAATATATTAAAATGCGAAGTATCGCACGTAAATAAAGGCAGCTTGAATGTGGTTTTAAAAAGATGAATGAAAAATTGTGTACATAATTTGAATTTGTCTGCCAAAGAGCTAGCAATACTTATGTCACGACGACGTCGCGGCGCCGTTCCGGACATCTCGCCAAAACAAGCAATTTTTTTCTTCAATATGCTTTACAAGTTTATGAGTTCTCAGGCGTAATGAATCGACGGTAATTTTTCGTCCAAAAGTCGCGTGCATAACTCACGACGGCATTGCATAGGACAGCCGGCTCTCCCACGCTGCTTAAACGCAAGAATGTATTATTCATCCTTGACTTACTTTTTTAAAATCGAACCTATTATGCGGTAGTCCGTTTCCGTGAGAACTAAACAGTATGTCATACTTATGGCGCTTCCGAATATTACTTACCTATTTGCTTAAAGACACATTTGTTGTAATGATTCATGTTTAGTAATTGTTTATCGATGCACAATATAGAGCTCTGAAAAGATGTACCGATGGCAAAAGAAAACCTAAGTAAGACCCTTTAACATTGTATTTAGCTTAGCATACAACAATAAAACTAATCAATGTATTCTATGTATACAATCCGAAAAAAATTAGTAAGTACTTACATTAATTATATATTTTTTTGAAATATTATGTATCTTTGGCTTGACTTTAAAAATATTTTTGTTTTTAATGAAAGTTACTATGCATAATATTTCGAGATTGAAAATATAAATTGTAATGTAATCCGTGGACCTGTACAACCTAATCTAAATTAAATCAAATAGTTGGAATAATCGAGTATAAAAGGTGTGGAACTGGACGCACAAAGCGGCCGGAGTCGGCGAAGCCGCACCTCGTGGAAGGCGACACCTCGACTTCTGCGAAATGACGCAAGAAAACGTAGTCAAGACATGCGGCGATGGCCCGCAAAATTGGTAGACTATGCATCAATCGTCCCGCATGTATCATTCCTGGTGGTACCGATCTGTATGAAGTACTTTTTTTATGATATCAAGTGACGAGACGAACAAATCATGTAGTAAGTGACACGCCTATCTATTAGAGGTGCAGCGCCGCTTAAGGGCGCATTTATTCGACACGAATTTCATCGCGCACCCCGCGAGGCCGCCGCGCGGTTGCCGAGCGGAGTCCGCGTTGCCGCCGCGCAGCAACCGCGCGCGTCTAACTGTAATGACAAAATACGCTCTATTTGTTTAGCTTTTACGTTTTAACTTAAATGAGCGTTCCGCACGCGGGCGACCCTGACTTGAATTTGGTCTACGCGGCGGCCGCGTGAAAACTTTCTCCTCGTGTAACTGGGCGCTACAGCTTTAAATCGCAAAGATTTGAGGGGTTGATTCGCAAAGCGCTCGTCACCTTGAGACATTGACCGGTCCCATGTGCCTGTAATTTCACCAGCACCCTTACCCTTCAGAACCGGAACGCAGTAATGTTTACATTAGCGCTTGACGACAGAAATAGTATGTGGTAGAACTTCCCTGGACGATCTCTTTCACAAGGAGCCCTACTGCTACTTAAAATTGCCTCAGGAGGTGCGGTAGTCCCCATTTCAGTACTGCTGCATTCCGGACAGAAGGGTGGAGAGAGTTATTACATTCACAGGCATAACCACGACTGGTAACACATTCCAATGTTACGAACACTTCCTCGCCAATGCAAATACGCAACGGTTAACGACTTTCTATCAGGTATACAGACTGATTGCTTCGAATACTATAAAAATGGGGATACATGAGAAATGAAACTATCGAGTTCTTAGGTTTTCGCAATTGTTACACATGGGAAATGAAACAGTGCATGGTGGACCATGGGATCTGTAAAGGGACCGAAAGGACGGTTTGTTTCAAAAAACAAATATACGCGATTTGACCATGGGGCATGGTCACGGCACACTGAGATGATAAAGTTATCAACTAGTTATGTTTAATATTAATGCAAATCATCGTTTTTAGAAACCATAATAAAAAGTAAGGTGGTTTGCATTAATATTAAACATAACTAGTTGATGACTTTACCATCTCAGTCAGCCGTGACCATGGGACCTGGGAAAAAAAACAAATACTTTTACGCGATTTAGATCCGAAAAAAAAAAATATTTTCATCTCCCATGTGTAACAGTCGCGAAAACTACTAACTAGGAATTCGATTTTGGGTATGTACTTTATCTGCACTCGTTCTCGTCATATGAGTCATTCCTCTGACAACACAAATGTTGGACAATAAAGCTGCAACAACAAATCTGTTCATGAATCAGTTATTTTTAACGACAAATGAATCATGATTGAGTGTGTTTTTATTCTGATAATAATTTTATTAATTAATCCCTACTTATAAATTATCGATTCTAAGAATATCTTGTAATGCATGCTCTGGGTTTTATCCTGTAGGTGTAACATATGAGTCATGATGTTAATTTATGTATTAGGTAAATACTATATATAAATATATTTGTGAGTTGCACGTGTATCGATTTTGCATTATAAGTATTTTTATAGATTGACGATTACGACACAAGCGACTTTGTATACATACCTACCCAATATTTAGAGTAGCTGTTCAATAAACACGATTCTCGGAAAAATTACCAGTCTCTTTTCTGAGAACGGTCTATGAGACCTGTGTGATTGCACACCTGTGTGTGTAAACTAGAGCCTACACTACGAAATTCAATGTATTCTAAAATCGTGTTTTATTATTAAATATAGAAGAATATATTTCACTTGTTGGGATGATCACCTTTGTATATGTCCTTTATAACTTGTGTTTCATGTATCTTTTTTTTTGTGCAATAAAGAGTTATTGAAGTATTGATGATTTTATTAATCATACAACAAATAAAAAGAAATTAATAATGTAATTTATTATTATTTTTACCGCGCTATTTAATAGTACTTCTTACACAATTGTAATAATATATACCAAAGCCGTGGGGTAGCCTAATGGTTTGACCTACCACCCCTCAAGCAGAGGCCGTGGATTCGAATACGGGCTCGCATCTCTGTGTTTCTCGGAATTTATGTGCGAAAGTTATTTTGAAATTTACCATGAGCTTTTCGGTAAAGGAAAACATCGTGATGAAACCAGCCCTCTTTAGCATGGCCACGCATGATAGTCGCGACACGCGCGACAAAATTGAAACAAGCGCGCACTATTGGCTGTCTCAATCAGACTTAATTTAGATAGTCAATAGCGCGCTCTTATTTCAATTTTATCGCGCGTATCGCGACTATCTTGCGTAGTCATGCTACGGAGGCTGCAGTCGAAAGAGGTTCACAACACTCGGAATACGTGTGAAGTCCCCAACCCGCATTGGGCCAGCGTGGCGGACTATGGCCTAAACCCTCGCCTGAGAGAAGACCCGTGCGTGTCTTTTCTGGGACGTATATAAATGGGTTAATTATAGATGTCAGGAAATCCCAAACTTGATTTTTAAAAAAGGTGTTCACTAAAACTTCTATAAAATACGAAAGTTTGATAATGCCATATATATCGTATTGTCATTATGCATAATCGGCTCCTCATAGTTAAATTCTAGGCGATCATTTCATTAAAAAAAATCAATAATACATGACGAAAATATTTGATACCTAATTTACTGGAAACCCCGTAAGATGTGCTGAAAGCATTATTACCTGTATACTTTACTTTTTATTATATTAATATGTATGTTAGTCTATAAGCTATGTGTTTTATGTGTCTTTCGTAAACTGAAAATAAATAAATAAAGTATTTGTGACAATTTAAGACTGAGGTAAAAACGAACTTTGTCTTCGAGTAAGCGAAGATGGCAAGTTAGGTAAGCAAATTTTTATGGATTTACAAGACGATCTTTGGCGACGTTTAAGCAAGAAATGAAATTTCGAGCTCACTTCGTAAGTTCTTACTTAAATTAAGGCAAAGATGGTTTTATAGATGCTAAAAACTTGCTTAGCTTTGCTTAGTAGATCTCCATAGACGACAGGCATCGATTTGCTGTAACTTACTGCTGCTGTAGTTGGTTACATTGAAGGCAAAAGAGTCCATGGTTCAAGTAGAGAAAGCTACTTATTCTACCAATCTTTGCCAGTTGAATGACCACAGACCTCAGTTATGGGGGTAATCTAGAGGTCGGGATCATGTAGATACTTTCATTTCCTCGTTACCATTATATGAACTCCTTCCTTTGGCACGATCTTATATCCGTTCTGTCATCTGCATTTACTTTTTCTTCGAGAAAGCTCCTAATTACACCATCAATCTATATGTTGCAAATATCGGTTTGTAACATGAAAAGTCAAGTTTCCTGTACTTAATCGTGTATATTTTAAATCTATGGTTTTATTTCCTATTTTTTATTTTGGAGTTATACACTTTCTTATGAGTAGATATTGTTATATACATAAGTAAGTACATGAACGAAAGTAGGTACATGTCTTATAGTTTACTTGTCTTCCTCCAGTTACATAGCAGAGAGTCGAAGAAAAAGTAACTTTTCATACAAAATCCACAATCCAATAAACATGTTATATTAAAAATAGCCATTATATACTTACCTACTACTTCAATATAAATTATTCGTATTATAATGTTAATTATTTTTCCCTATGACCGTCGCTGCCGCGGGAAAACATGTACAGAGAATTTCAATTAGGGAATACCACTGTAACGGCCATCAAATCCCATAATATACAGTATTAAGTTATAAATGGTGTATTTTTTAAGGAAAAGATTGTCTGAATATTTTTCTTCTGGAACCATTGTTAACTTCTCTGCCTTTTATGCACCTGAGACTACATAAAGCGTGTGTGTATGTATTAAATGTCACGAAACAGATTGCCATATAATGTGCACTTTGCAACCTGTTGCTGACCTTGCATGTGTAGTTTAAGTCGCATGGACACTACACAGGCTGGTCTTTTGCATATTACTTTTCTCTTCGATTTTACAACGATTGTTACCAAAGAAGATGTAGAGGCCAATGCAGACGCTGTCCTGTGCGCCCTGCAGTTACAGCCCTGAGATGCGCCCGCACAGCGTGTGTTGCGGGTGCGGGTGCGGCGCTACATGCATGTATTTTTAACTCATGGGGCCCCCGCGCTCAAGCTCACCTTTCCATCTATTCCTAGCTGACTTATTTTTAAACTTTTGTCTAGATTACTTTCCTTCCGTCTGCTTATTAGTGGATGATTGAGAAGCGTCACAGGGCGTGCTTAAAATATATCACGTTGATATTTCCGGTGGGTTGTCCTTCGCTCCCACGAGACGCGGTATGGATATGTTGCGTTCGTTTTTGTCATTATTAATCTTTCCCGTGACTCAGGGGTTGTATTTCTTTACTTAGCATGGCGGAGGTGACGTTTATGGACGCGTCGCGCTGACGTATACGTGCTGGTAGACGATACGATTGCATTTATTTTATGGCTATTAGGCACTATCGTTCTTGTCAACGGGTATGGGAAAGACAGTATGCAGCAGTGTTATATCTATCAGTTTCAAAATATTCCATCGGGTATGTCAATAACCTATATGATAACATAACAATGGTTCCTGGTTAATAGGAAACAACCATGTTATTTTTACTGATATCTGATTGCAATACATTTTACGGTGCTCCACAAGCAAATAATCCTCGTTTCCTGTTGTGTGAATGCCATATGGGGAGCATTAGCGAACGGTCAGACCCCCGCCAGGCCAACCCTATCGGACGAAGATAACATAGACCGTGGATAACATCTGGCGAGTCGGAACTGAGAGCTCATCTGTCAGTGCCGTTTCCATCTCTCACTACACTATTAGGGAACACACATTTGAACCATAAAACTTGAATGTTTTTTGCTTCAACAGGCGTCGAGTAAACGTAGCGTGTTTATGAATGGAGGCCCTTCGATGTTGTCCTTGCGCGTTACTGAATGATTGTCTATGAATGGCGCGCTTGAGGTCCTGCGGCTGCGGCCGCTCCCATCCAGCCACAGCATGCGTGACCTGTTTCCGATTGTTGACGAAATGTACATATTTATGTAAAAAATGTATAACAATCATGAATTCGGTATCATTTTTGATAACTTACCTACTCATTTGTAAATATTTACAAAAACTTATTAGAGATTCTAGAAATACACAACAATCACGCCGATCAAATCTTGATCGATACAGTCATTTACAAATTCCAGCAGCATTTAACTACCTTCTTTTCCTCTTCAGATGGTTTGCTGGAAAACACTTATCTGTCAATCACCCTATGTTCCGCGTGCTTTCGCTCTATAGATGCATATCATAACAGCTAAATACAGTCATTTATTTATAGCTGTAAACTGGGGAGGGTGAGGGTGCCCCAAGTGTTAACTCCGCGCGAGGATTGCCCGAATGTGGTGTCAATGTACCTCAAAATGACGCGGGTTTATGAGCTCACACTAAAAGTGGCACTTAATGGGGCTTTTACCGGACTCAATGCTTGGAAATAGGCGTAACTAATACTCTTAATTTTGTGACAAAACTCTATAGACGTCGATTTACCATCATGTGACCTTTGTGTTCGAGGGCGTCTAAAGCAAGGAAACTTTTAACGAGACCTTCAGTCAACATATTTCAGAAGTTTTCACTTTGACTATCCCACATGCAAATTGACCAAGGTAGCTTCGTAATTAGGATATAGCCAGAAGTAACATCGCGAAGTGTTCGATGAGCGAGTGGTATCAAGTAAGAAGGTCCGGATGCGCGTATAGAATGCGCTGAGATCTCTCGACTGGTTTCTAACCCAATGTCGTTTGGAATGCAGTGAGGAGGGGTGGTGAGAGTGCGGGGGGCAGCGCAGGCGCATCGGACGGTGTTGTCGCAAGTGGCCGCCGCACTTGTCGGCGCGTTTGACAGCCGGAGATATTCGGCGCGGTAACGGGCCGCCGCCTTCCTGGAATCGGTTACCTGTCGCATTCCTGCGCCGGTCGCGGCAGTCGCGCCGCTTGCCGCGCTGCATAGCGATGCAGCCACTCTAATCATACCTGCGCCTTCACCCGACTCTCAGCGCTCCATAGTGGCCCAAACTTAACAATTTCGCAAAAATTCTCGTAACCAATCCAGCGAGCTCCCCAACTTTAGCTTTTTAAGCAACATCAAGTTGTGTATAGTCATACACACAAAGCTCATGTAAACAGTACTACTAATTTTTTTAATTTATACCGATCGCGATATGTAGTCTGTAGGTAGTTAAGTGCTTAATTACAAGACTCGAGTTAATTAAATTAGGACATTAAAAACCAATTATACAAGCAAAAGTGTATAGTGCTTGTTAATACTTCAATCGGAGGTAATACAGTTAATAGCTTGACACTTTGGATTTTGAACCGTTTTTACAGCAAACGGTTCAAAGAGTTGGAAATCAAGCGCAAGTGTCAAGCTTGACGTGCCCTTGACCCTATACTTGCTATGTTCATTGTAAGTAAGTATGCACTTCCTTTAAGAACTTCTAACGTTTTTATTTAACTACTGATAGCAAACAGTTCATAAAATAATGTGCAAGTGTCTGTAATGTGAAATAAAAAAGGAAGTTAATTTTATTACTTTTAAAATGTCATAATGTAATAAATCTTAATTAAGTAATCTTATGATAGGAGATAACAAAATGAAAATGTGATATGCCGTAAAACAAGTAACTAAAGTTATTTAACACAATATGTTAACAATGGGTCCATCTCGAAAGCGCAATTTTTTAATTGTAATTTTTGAGCGATTCATTAAAGATTGATAACCTCGTTGGTGGGCCGCACGCACACGGGCGCGGATCTCGCTGCGGTACGACTCACGCGCACATGCGCCCTTTGCCGTTTACATTTTCAACTGTACATTCCACGATGCATGTCAATGATCGCTTAGACTCTGAACTCTGTGCGCAATGAACACCTCTACAAAGGTAAAGTATTAATTCACTTTAATTTTTATTTGATTTTGAAGGAAATAATACTCCTAGGTACTTGTACATGTGTTATTTTGTAATGTGAATGAGATGTCATGCTCATGTAAGTAAAACGAATGTGTGCGTGAGTAGATCGAAATCTCGTTTGGGCGAAAATTTTCAGCGAGAAGTTTTCCTTCCAACGTGTCTATAACTTATTATAGAAAAATCGCTACGTTTTGAATAGTTTTAAGGGTTAGATTCGTGGTAGAGGGTTTTTGTGCAGTGGTGTGCGTGTGGAGGCGTGTCGGCGGATTTTTAACGGCACCCTCGCGGCCCCAAGCCGCGCCGCTGCGCGGGCGCACCGCACGCGTTTCTTACACTGGGAAGTAGCTACAGATATTTTCCTAATGGGAGTCATATGCAAAAAGTTATTTCAGACAATTGTGTCTTGAATTCAACAAATATCAAGTACGTGTAAATGGAAAAGGAAATTCTGCAAAAAAAATAGGCTTAATTATTTATAAAGCGTCAATTAATTAGAAGAACAAAACCTATAATAATTATATCTCTAAAATAATCGTAAAGGAAGTCGAGGTAGTATAAATTAAGTGTATATTATAGAAAGGAAAAGAAAAGGGTAATAGTGTATGTAGTTACAACCTGGTAACACTGGTTTAAAATACCTTTCAAACCCAAATACGATGAACTTAATAAGTACACTTATCATAAGACAATTTATAAAAAACAACTTACTTTTTTAAATTTTTACTGAATTGATTTACAATTATGTTTTGTGAAATAACTGCACTAGTTCGTGACAATTATTACTTATAACAAACTGGTGGAAACTTACTTTTTGTTAGCATATGTTGCTGAAACGTTAATAATTAAGTTTTCATTATAGTTTTCATTGAAATTTAATAAAAATTGATTAAATACACTCATATCATTCGGTATTCTCATTTAAATCGTTTCAACTGATACAAAATTAAATATAAATATTAAATGTCGTTAAAACTTGTAAGTTTCGTCGTGTACACACAGTTTCATTATTTCAATAAACAATAAAAAATAACCTTTGTTAATATGTGACAGTGCTTAAAAGTTACACTTTAACAGTACTACGAGTTTCTAAACTATTCATTACCGAGACGGACAGGGCTACCGTCTTAAAAAACTATTAGGCATATAATGTATAGGTAGGTACTCACAGAGTTAGGTATGTGTGAACAGATAGGCGGGGGATCATTCGCCAATTATATTATGATATTTTCTCACATAGTATTATCGATGCTTTTATCAGATATATATACATCTTATGTATTGATACAGATAGATTAGATGATAATCTTTTTTGATAATACTACTTACAATACACCTATAACAAATGCTTATTTGTGATAGCTGAAATAATGTACTTATATCGTCGCCTTAGAGTGAAAACCTTGCATACGCTTTTTCACATACTTATTTCGTTTTTTCTGATTTTTGTTGAAGAAAAACTTATAAACTTCTTGCTCAAGTATATTATTAAAATACTATAGAATCTGAAAGAAGTATAATTTAAGTAATTAAAACTAACTACAAACATTATCGCGTTTATTACATTTTACACGACATTTTTATCTTCGTCCACAAAAATTACATGGAAATAACATATTCTAAGACGACGATATGTAAAGTAGGTATTGCGAACCAAGTACTAAAATAATGACTAATTTGTAATATTGTTTAGTCAGCTAACCTCAAAAGGCGAACGATAAGTCAATAGCGTTGTTTTTCTATCTATAAAGATGAGTGTGGCCATTTCAACTACGGTTATTATCAATTATCTATTAAAAGTTTGATAGAATGTCGCCGAGCCGAAGCGTAATGCGTTGTCTTTTCCGCTCTTATTGGAATTAGAGCCCTTTCTGATAGGCGTGATGAATCCCTTGCAAGTTTAGCCTGTTGGTATTGGAAAGTAGCTGGCAATAATATTAAATACAGCTTTAGCCCAATTAAATAGTATACCTACATTTCACTATGGCATTTATGAATATAGTTTTTCTTCGGTCTAAAAGTACGAAAATTAATTGCCTAATTTTTAATAGAGGCGCATATAAATATAATGGCCATTTAAATATAATAAATCGGTTTCAAATGGCAGAAGTTTATAGGTATTATAAAAAAATATAATCGGTTGCAATTCTATAAAATGCATAGATAAATAGCAACACGCAAGCGCATGACGTCTACGTCAGCATTTTGTGGAATACTCATGGTGTAGGTATTTAATGTCGGCTATACTCAGAATTCTGTTCCACGTGCAATGAGTACGAGGTATCGTTTTCCTGCAACGAGTCGCCACTCGCCCGATGAAACGGGGGATTTATTTTATCCTGCACTACAACTACAGTTTTATATCTCATGAGAAATGGGAACTGCACTCTTACCTAGATTACTACATTTATATCTTCTTCTCATCGTATCGATGATGTACACAATAATGCTTGACATTGTGGTGGAAGGATTTCCCAATCGGATTAAAATACTCGCCGATTATTGCCCATTAGGGTGCGCCAAGAACAGGAGAGGGATGGTATGTTTTTTATGATACAAATCGAGGGGATGAACAAGTGGTGGTAGTAAGCGATACGCCTATCCATAAAAGTTAACAACAGTAACGGCTGACCCGAGGTACTAGCCTCTCGAAGAACCGGATGAAGTCAACTGGCAGAGGTCTATGACAACCCTGTACACTAGCTGATCTGGAGTCAGAACCTGAACTTATACTCTAAGGGTCGGCAGGGAGGGTGACTATAATCAAAACTAATGTAGAAACATATGGGGCTATCCATAACAGTTGCAGTGCCACTCGCGAGCTTTAAATCGCATAGATCTGAGGGGCACTGCCACTGCGCCCGTCACTCTGAAACATCGACCAATCCCATTTGCCTGTAATTTCACCAGCACCTTTACCCTTTGAAACCGGAACACAGTAATGCTCACATCATTGCTTGGCTGCAGAAAAAGATAGATAGATAAACACTTTATTAAACTACTACTACTTTACTAATGCCTAAAATACAGGTACACATGTACTTAGTTTAGGCATCGCAATTGCACTATTAGGCACTAAGATTAAAATGTTTAATTTTACCATGATTATTTCATATAATTTAGATTTTTTTTTTTGTTTTGTTTATTACTGTTTATTTTAATATTTTATCTTCAATTACATTGTTTTCATTATAATTGTATTAGATTAAGTAATATTGAAATAAATTTATCTTTATCTTTTTCTTTATCTTTATTAACTATTATGACACAAATACAGATTTAATACAACACGAAAAATAAAATATTTTTTGTCGTAGCAGTGAAATAGCGCTGACTCAGCATATCGTCGCCTTACTTTCTCAATCTCGTATCTTAAAACACAAAGTACCTGAAATGCAAAAAATGTATTGTATATACAAATTTGCAGGCTGACTTCACATCACATTTCCTTCATATTCACACACTGGCTTTTACCTATTCTTAAAATAAAGCATCCAAATTAACACCCTTGAGAAGAAATTTAAAATAAATAGAAATTTTTGCCATCTCCTGAGTAATCACTCTTTATAAGATACGTGTTGGAGACAGTAAGGCATCGATATGCCTACGTTCCTTAAGGCGCTGGTTAAGTCAGAACCAACGCCAGGTACTAAATCTAGAAGTTATTTGTAATGAAAGTTCTAATAAAGGACTAGGAGGGAAATCGTTCAGTAAAACAATAAATGTATTAGCTGGCAGTATTTCCCTGGACGAACTCTTTCACAATGAGTTCTACTGCTACTAAAATATCGGGAGGGGAGGCTCCTTTCGTGCACCCCGTTGTTATAACAAGGCTTGTTAGTATTGTATCAACCATCACTACTTGTTATCCGCTATCCGATGAAAATGTGCCTTCTCCAGTTTAATTTTTATCAGAAAAGTAACCTTTTCGTCTCGCGCGCGTGTTCGACCACGTGACAGAGAAAAGCGTTTAATTTTTGCAAAATTGTGTAACCCAGTACCAAAACAATAACATAACTTATGCATTAAAGATTTAATGTAAGTACGTAAAATGAATTACTAACTATCTAATATATAATTCACTACAATGATGAAATATGATAAAAGTCTCAATAGATATAATAAAATACTCAAAAGACTATTTCGATAGTTTTATTATATCGAAAGATTCAACTATGTCTTCAGTACAACGAAAAGTGTCAAACATGTTCATAATAATGATTACATTGTTAAAGAGGTTATGTTTCTGGAAGTGTCGCAATGTGGCGGCGCCAGCGCAGCGCATGCGGTCGTTATCGCAACGCGAGTGAGGGTACGGCGTGTTGCGCACGTGTGTCAAACTCTATTTCCGCCCCTCACTTCCCTAGGGTATAAGAACACCAATAAAAGTCTTGGTTAATTACTGTCGAACTCATTAACATGCGCTTTTGTAGAGTAAGACTCGAAACTATCGTCGTTTTAGAAGTTTAATTATATATAACAGCGGAAGAACGATACTTCAAAGAATCTTATATGTACGCTTTAAGCAATTGAATTTTAAAATTTACTTAATTAGTTTAACCTGCGACGTTTTTGGGACAATATGTTTTGGAATAATTATTATTTCAACTACCATCTGATTACCACATGAACAGAATGTTACCTTAAAACTTAAGCAATTCGAAACATCACGAACTCCTCACTTAAACATTTTCCTATATTATTTGAAGATGCAATGAATATAAATCCGAATATTCGTACTTGGCGAATGTCGATAAAAAATCACAGAAACATATTTTCGAAAGAGGAAACGCGCCTATACTCGGCGATGGAATTCGAGGTCAAAAATGTAAACAAACTGCTGTCACTGTCAAAGTGACATCTCATGCCTCGTAATGATATTCTAGGTTCGTTTCGATAAATAATTTAAAACAGTTTCTACTTTTGATAATAAGATAATGTTTTGTTTATTTTTTATTAAGAAGCTTAATAATTATTATTGTTTATATGCCTATCTATTTGTAGTAACAAAATGCCGATAAAGTTACGTATATTATTATTATAAAGGTAAGCCTAGTGAAAATATTACGGCAATGAGTGGATTCGTGTAGAGAAACATACGTTAGACAAGGGTTAAAACCACCTCTGCTTTTTGGACTCATCTTAAACGGTGTTGTGAGAAAAACCTTTTGAGTTTTTCTTTTATTGCTACAGTTAAGAAATGAAGCTATTTTTTGTCGGATCTAAAGTCGCGTATATTTTGGATATTAAGCTTTTCCTTCTAAATCGCGTATATTTTTTTTTTAAACAAATCTATGTTTTGGACCTTTACAGGTCCCGTGGTTACGGCTGACTGTCTCAATATCGAGTTCTAATGTTTTCACGATTGTTACACATTGAAAAAGAAAAAAATTGTTCAGATTTAAAATCGCAAAAACAAAGAACTAACTTTTAAGAAAAATTAATTCTACAGTATTATTAAAATAAAAAAAAAGAAAGAATGTTTTTTTAAACATGTGGCAATAAGGTATTTTCATTGAAACATGTATAACTTTTTGTGTTCGCCGAATTCAAAAAATAGTTTGTCCTAGATGTAGTACCTATTCATTGCAACCTATGTGTCCAACTGCCGGGTAGGGTAAAAAGAGGATGTAATTCACCACTCCCTTTGACCTGATTCCGACTTTTCGTGATATATCCATACCGATAGCCGTCTGTCACCAGCTACTTGGAATGGACCTGTCGTTCAATCTGAACTTCGGCAGATACATTGAAACCATAGCCAAAAATGCAGCCAGGGAGCTTGGCATCCTTTCCAAGGTGAAGGATTACTTTTCACCGGGACAGTTGTTCCAGCGTCATGTTTGGAGTACTGCTCTCACTTATGGGATGGCTCTGCTAAATACCAACTGGCCACCTTGGATTCAATCGACGAGCGTGTCAAGAGACTTATAGGTGACTCGGAATTAGTAGAGGCGAGCTGCAGAGCCTTAAACACCGCCCTAAAGTTGCCTGCTTATCGGTATTCTACAAGATATATCACGGAGAGTGTGCGATAGGATTGCATAATTTAATTCCGCCTTTCCATCATCGGGGGAATAAACGTGACCTGGGGTTCCACCCCTATGTTGTGGATATTCCCTGGCCTCGCACGAAGCGATTCGCTTCCAAATTTGTATGACGAGCGGCTAGAGAGTGGAATTCCCTGTCTGCGGACTTATTACCCGAACGCTATAACTTGGACCTTTTCAAGGCGGAGGTGAATAGATATTATTTAGATGTGCATGCCACATCGTTGTGCTCATCGTCACTTTTCATCATGTGTGATAAAGGTCAAATGTGCACCTATTTTACATAAAAAAGTCCCTGAACCGAGGTAGGAACTTCACGGCTTCACGACAGATTTCTCCCCGACTAGCAGGTGTTTATCAATATTGCTTAAAGTTCTTATCTATCGAAATATCCCAAAACCATTTACAAATTATTTTAATAAGTACACTTGAAATGTACTTATTAAAATTTATTGTACACTTGAAAATTAATCATGCAGACATTAGGGAAGATGTTAATCTATATTTTATGACTACCCGTCAAGACGCCACTATAAAAGACCCTTAGTGAATTTCTTCGGAGCACCTGTGCACTGTAAAAGGATATTATAATGATTAGTTCCACCCTTGACTTGCGTGGTTTAAGTCGTTGACCTGACGAGACCCCTGCTTTTGCTCATTGTGGTTTCTAATCATAGTGTTTTGTTTGATTATAAATAAGTATAATTATTCGCAGCACATCGAAAAAGATACACGAAAACAACCCTTTGTGAAGCCCGAAACCGACAAGAAGTCAGCTCATGATCCTTGATTACAACTTTTGCTAGGGATTATTAACATAAGTTTTTACATTACAATAACCTACTGTTACTTATATTGTAGGTATGTCAGTTACTAAATTTCTTGCAACACTCTGGATAACCATTACGATAGCAAATTTTAGAAATACAATCGAAAGTCAAATGTAAAATATCTGCATTTAATAAATATTTCGTTAAACGTGGAGCGTTTAACGGCGTTAATGGAATAGGGTCCTTCCTGGAAGCAGAGAACCATGAGACCCCACACAACTTTTAACTCATTTTGGTACACTTTTATTTTGTAACATTTCAAATGTTGGCCAGGACATTTATGGATGCGAGATTTTATTTATATTATTAAGTGATACTTACCTTACAATTAATTTTGAAAACTAAGATGTGGCGATAAAGGTAAAGATTTTGAAACGGAATATCGAGGTTAGGTTTTCGCGATTGTTACTCGTAGGAAATTAAACAATTGCTTCGGATCTAAATCACGTATATTATTTTGTTTTTGTTTTTTAAACAAACCAATGTTTCGGCCCCTTACAAGTTCCAGTCAGCCGTGACGATGAGACCTTTAAAGGGTCCGATCATAGTTAGATCCGAAAAAATAGTTTCATTTCCTATTTTAAACGAGATACTAAGCCGTACGATTCTACATCCTCTCTCTCTCAAAAGCTAATTATTATACTTACACAAATATCCTATTTGTAGTCCTTGATTGGGTCAAAGGACCACGTTCTTAAGTGACAGTACACTAAGTACCTACATTAGTTGGCTCTTGTATACAAACGGATACAAAACTTTGTTTCTAAATATTCAATTTAATTTTATCACCAACGATAATAATGTACCTACCCTATTTAAAGCAAACAAATTATATTTAATTAATTTATTTACAATCTTTACACTTTTGACGTATATTAAAACAAACTAAAGGTATAAATAGTAAACACTTCGTTACTTACGTATAATCATGTCTACCTACTTAATAATTTACCACAGATTACGGAGAAATTAAAAATTTAATTAATGTTTAACTTCAATAAATTTAATAGCATATTTAGGGGTATTCCAATGATCCTATATACTTAAAAAAAGGGTAACATATCAAAAATCCAATACAACAAGTAAACCATCAAAAACTTGGTGTACCTACGCAATTTTTTACGAGCGTTTTCTGATTTTCATAAAATGTTTTTGGCATACACGTAGCCAAATCTCAGCTTTTTCTTATAAATATATCAATGTGAAATGATAAATCCAACGGTTTCAGATGGGACAATATAAAAACAGAATACAACTTATGTCAATAAGGACTTTATAGAGCAATATTATATACATTAAAAAACGTTTAATGTAAATATACAAATGTTACCTTCAGGTATCTAACAAACCCTAGATTCATGTCACATTAAATTTTGTACAAGAACGTACAAAAACTTTTTGAATGAAAACAGGACTCTGCATATAAGAAATCACACACAAAGTGATTATTATAAACTAAACACGAATACCTAAATAAAGTTCTGTTCATGTGTTCGCACGTTGTCGAATACGAAGCCAAGTTGCATAGAAGATAGTGCTCATTGCAGCTACAGTAAGTGCATGCGGTGCACTTTTATGTGCCAATTGTACGCTTAAAATTGTTTACTTTCCGTAAATAATAAATTAAAGTGTATATTAGTAATATTTTTCTGTCGACGGCTGTTTTTTTACAATAGTCCGTTTCTCGCATTCGCCCGTGATACCCATGACATGTTAACCACTATTAAACCCTTTTTGATTTCTTTTTGCGAACTTTTTAATTTTATTAATAATAAATACATCCAGCAGGATGCAGTCTGCACAATTTTGTGCACATCATGTTCACCCATAATGACGTCTTGACGTCATACTTGCAATGAAGTCGGAAAATTTCGCATAATTTTCCGCGAACATTGTGATCGTGGTTTTCGGTTTTCACGATCTTATATGAATGTTCAGGCCTGCGCCTGAGTGCAGACCACAAAAGACACAGGATAGGAAAGTTTTTTTCGCTATCGATATACTAGCGCGAGGGGCTGCGTAGCGAGCTACCCGCGCCCATGTCCGCCGCCTTGGGCGGGCCCCCGCGCTTTATATCCTACACGCGCGTTAATGTACTAATCTTAACCTTTATTATTTCAAATGTTTCTTCAAGGTATCCTCCAGCTGACGAACACAAAAATTCTCGATATTTACTTTTCTACACCTGGATCGAGCCCTTCAAAGGATCGCTAAATTCAAAGCTATCTACGCCGCTTATTTAACCGCGATAAACTACCTAAGTATAACTATTTCAAAGCTGATTTTATGACCTTTCTAAAGATACCAAAAAAGTTCAAAAAAATTCTAGAAAAAGAAATAAAAAAGCGTACGACCGTTTCGGGCGAAATGTAGAGTGCGAATTTTCTTGAATTTTTTTCAGAGCCTTATAGCGGTGCGTGACAATAGAAAATCTCCGATAATAATAGAAATACCATGCGCGGGGTTAGATTCACCCTAAACGTGCACAAAATGTACCGGTTTTTGGTAAGAAAACTATGTTTTTGGCGGCGGGTACGCGGGCTTGTGTGTGTGAGGCGAGCGCAGTGATTGGTCGAGGCGCGCGAGTGTGCGTGTGCGCCCCCGCTCGGCCTCTCGCTATACCTACCGCGCGATCGCCGCCTGCGCACAGCGAACCACTAACGCACACTAATACATAACCTTCTATACTATTCTTTTATTACATTTTTATTAATTTAAGTCTTTTAATGTTTAGTTTTTTAATAGATATTCATCAATAGATTTTAAATAGAATTACTAAAAGTTAAATAAATTTTTAAGTTTGGTTTTCCGAAAAATATACTTCTTGTAATTTTAGTTTACTTTTTTTGTCTATTTTTACAAATCTGTATTTTAATACGTTAAATGAATTCAAATAATAAAAAAAAACAGGCTAAATAAATGAGAATATTACAAAAAAATCGTTATTTCATAGAAATTGAATCTAGTAGGTATAATATTAAATTAAATTTAAAAATCATTGTGACACGTAAAAAGCAAAACAGATGTAGTTTTTAAAGACATTTACAACAACATCATCAACAGTCCAACTTCACCCACTGCTGGATATAGGGCTCCCGTAGTTTGTGCCATGCCCCACGACCGATAAGTTTGTTACAAACAAAGCTAAATAAGTGCGTAAAATCGATGAAAATATTTTTTTTTCTATGACTAAACTTACTAATAACTACGTAATTACTGGATAGTATTCATATTAGAGGTTCTTCAATTGAACGGAATATCACATAACTTTCGAAAATAATGCAACACTTCTAGATATACATTTATACAGATGGCCACTGGAGTAAACCTTCGACGGAGTGGTGGCCAAAAAATCCAGATTGACCAATTGCATGCTGGGTCGACGACTATTACCTAAAAGTCGCAAGCAAAACCTGGACTGGAGACGCACAAGGCCGGAAAGTTTCGCAGAAACGAAAGGGAGCCTATACCCAGCAGTGGGTAATACAAGACTGAAAATGATGGTTAATAGGTAGACGTACATATATATGTATATTATATGTACGTCTCACTGTTGGGCACGAATGAACATCTATTAAATATTTTCGTTAAGTTCACACATTCTAGTTAAAAATGCATTCTTTGGTATTAATTCCTATATCTATGGTATTAATGACATAAAAAAAACACAAAACATAGTTATATGAAATCAAATTGTTTAAACATTAGTACTGATTCGCAAGCAGATACGCTAGAGAAGAACGAGTAAGAGATTCTAGGAATTGCTCTTTGTAAATAGATATTTGAGTAGCTGTAGAGTTCCTTGTGAAAGAGTTTGTCCAGGGTAAACCTTACCTATTTCTGCCGCCAAGCAGTAATGTGAGCAGGTGCTGATGACATTACAGGCACATGGGACTTGTCAACTTATGTCTCAGAGTGACAGGCGCAGTGCCCCTAAAATCTTTGCGATTTAAAGCTCTGAGTGGCACTGCAACTGTGATGGATAGGCGTGTCACTTACCACCGTGCGCGTGTATCTTGTTCGTCCCGTCACTCGGTATTATATAAAAAAAAGTTACTTGTTCAAATTCATCTTCTTCTTTTGGCTTCCCATTTATTTGGGGTCGGCCCTTTTGGTCACTTCTCCAAGACGGTCTGTCCTGTGTCGTCTGTGGTTTTAACTGTTGCTCTCGCAGATCTTTATTAATTAGGGATATCCACGTGAGGAGGGGTCTACCAAGACTTGCGCTGATTACTCATCTCAAGAACTTTCCTTGTCATATGACCAAGTGATTATCGCATAACATGTGCGTACTACCTAAGTCCGCTCTCTAGGAACTTTTCCGAGATAGGCTTCACTTTAAAACTGCCTCTGATGTGGATATTATTGTCGTGGTCTAGTCTTGTAATGTCGCCCGCCGTTTATGGCAGAGCACGTTTATTGAGAGCTCTCCCATTTCAACCATCCCTTGTTTATACGATGGGTAACGTCTGCGTCTATTCTCCCATAATTACAGATGATTGAACCGAGGTATTTGAAATGGTCGACTTGTTTAAGTGGGGTGTTTTGAAAATAGAGAGTGCTTCTGTTATTGGTGTCGCTGCAAATACAATGCATATGTTCGGTCTTCTCTCTACTCCTCGTAATCCGGCTCTTTCGAATACTCGTCTTCATTATTCTAGCGTTCGATGCAAATCATTGGAATCTCACTAATGAGGACGATGTCATCAGCGTATGCGTGGGGCGCACTGTAAGTTTCCGGAATGAATAAGAAAAAAATACTATAAATGGTCAGAAATGAATTTATTGTTTTTCCAAATATTCTCCGTTAGCGTTAATGCACTTTTTCATACGAATGAACCAATTTTGAAAACATTTATGACAATCCTCCGTGACAATATCAGAAACATATTTTTCATATATTTTTCATACTCTTCGACAGCCTCTTCAGGTGATGAAAATCGTTGACCACGTAACTGGTTCTTAATTTTTGGAAATAAATAAAAGTCACAAGGTGCCAGGTCGGGATGAAGATGATACGGCGTTTACGGTTATTTTTACGGAGTTTGTCAATAACTTCCGGCAAACAAATGGTCGTGTACCAATCACTATTCACGGTACAACGATTCTTCAAAGCAACAATAGCCACGTGTCCAGTTTTATTAAAAAAAGAAGCAATCATCCGCTTAGAGGCACTTTGCACGCGCGCCACTTTGGTTAGTTTCGGCTCATATCGAAAGACCCAAACGCTCTATTGCTGCTTTGTTTTGGGATCGTAACTATAAATCCATGTTTCATCACCTGTTACTACGTCTCACACCAAATTTGACGCCCCTTCGTTGAATCTGGTAAGCATGGCATTCGCCGCGATCCGTTTTTTGAGCCTCAGTCGAATTGTGTGGGATCCACCGAGAGCACAGCTGTTTCACACCCAAATGTTTGTGTAGTATTAATTGTATTTGACTCATGCCTATGCCCAAAGATGTCCGAATCTCATGGAATGTCACATGCCTGTCTGTTTTGATCATACGGCGCACAGCATCGATGTTTTTGTTGTTCACAGCAGTGGACGGGCGGCCATAACGAAATTCGTCACTGAGATTCACACGACCGCGTTTGAATTCTGCAAACCAGCTATAAATACTCCTCATGCATGGTGCTTCATCGCCAAAAGCAGTTTGAAGCCGAGCGAAGCTCCGCTGAGTTGTTCAATTATACTTAAAGTCGTAGAAAATCATACTACAAAAATTTTCACGAGTTAAATCCATGGTGATGTAGACAACCAATTTCTAAAATGACGAAATATACATATATAAAACGACAGTCAGATGAAACAAACTGTATTCTACAGCCAAAGAGTTCCATTTTCAAATGTTGTAATTACTTTTTAAATATTGTTTATGTAAGTGGCCAGTTCCGGAAACTTATAGTGCGCCCTATGTAGAATGTTCAATGGTGGAAGGCGTAGTTCTGCCGTGAGGTGGTTCATTACGAGATTGAAAAGCAAAGGGCTCAGTGCCGAGTCTGGATGAACTCCCACTCCCACATCACACTGTAGTGTTGTAACATTAGGATACATATCTTTTATCAGATTTATATAGTACTCTGGTACTCCTTGTGCTCTTAGAGCATGCCAGATAAGATTTGTTCACATTCATCATTCACAATATTTATTATAAAACATAGAAAAAACTGCCTGAGAGGGCTAAACAGATCCTTACCATGGATTTTCATCATCCAAGTAGGAAGAAGCAGTATTATAACCTTTTGTATAAAGTATTTGCTCTACTCTGCCCTCTTTATCCTAAGTAACGCATTTGCATTTCGGTAACTTTCGAAATGTTGACACCAAAATCTTTTATTGCTAGCTAAAAAATGTCAATTGCGATGATTTTCCTTAAAAATAAAATTGAAACTATAGAAGATATAAACAAACCGTTGATAAGAGATTGTAGATCTTTTTGATTGTGTGTATGTATATGTTATCGGCAATGTATGTAACCCGGTAAATATAATATAGAATGCTTAAAACAGTGAGGCAATGTGTAAACTCTATTATACACTTTGCCTAGGTAATCCATAGAATGCGGAAAGTGCTATAAGTGTAAAGTGCATGTGTTAAGAAAAATATTTTATGCATGGTCAAGTGTCACAAATCACAATAGTATATCTAATGAGAATAAGTAGCTAATTAATAAGAATTGGTATTTAAGTTACAAGTGATATTTGTTTGAGATAATCGCGATTATATTATTTATATATGATTATGTGTTGAGTGTGTGCGTTATATTATTATTATTATTATTATTATTTGTAGTAGCAACAAAAACTGATACACGAAATATGCATATTATACAAATGAAACTTAACATACTCTTCAATGTATTAAGCAAAACTGTTATATTAAATGATTATTTGATATGTGACAGTAAATCCAATAATTCTTTAACTTACCATAAAAATTTAAACTCTTTTATTGGAAGCAAGCACTCATTAAACTTTTAGGAACATTACTTTTTCTATGTTTGTTTCAAGTATAGCTTGAATAATGTAGCATTTTCCATAGTAATTTTCGACCCAGCTCGGAAACGCAAACCAATTCGGTTCTGGCAGCTTTTTCATATACTAACCTAACCTATTCCCACATTTGGGGGTCAAGTCAAACCAGCTCGGAACCGCAAACAGAAATTACTAATTTGATTTTTTGCCTAATCTACGTCCGGCATTCTATAGAATATCTAGGAAATGTGCATAATAGTTAAAAAAATATTAAGTTTTATATACATTGCCTAAACTGAAGAACCCCGTATTCTAAAGAATCACCCTTCACATGTCACTAAAGATAGTTTCGTTTCTGAAAGTCTGGTGTTCACATTAGGATTAACCTGTGTTATAGAGTACCAGGCTCCCTCCCACCCTTCCACCGTTAGAGCAGACGTAAGAAAGATAGGCATAAAACAAAAGGACAGGATGTACTTAAGTACTTTAGTAGATAAAAAAATAACATAGAGGCTGTACGGCTTCTAGACAACACAAATATAGCACGTAGGCTACAAGGAACTACACTTTTGAGTTACTGTATGACATCTTAACCTAAATTCCATTTTCATTAATGAATCTACTGTGACACCAACATAATGCCCACACACACTAAACTTACGTACGTCTTAAACCAATGCTTAAATTGATAGGATACTTAACACAATGTATTAAGAGTGTCTTTTGCATTGCAAGCATTGATTTAAGATGTCCTTAAGTTTAGTGCAAGTGGACATAAGAAAGTTAATTTCTTTCAAATCTCTCACAGACACTCGATGCCTAGATTGCACTAACAACATGCCTCGGCGGGACGAAGATTCTATTAATGTTACTTATATTTCCCTATAGCAAAATCCGTATAATGTCATTATCAGGTCGGCATTATTTAGTATACTCTCTATGAAAGTCTAATGGAAAATCCATCACAAACGCGCAATAATTCTCAACTGGACTTAATTTGAGGTTTCACACAAGCGTCCTGATCAAAATACAACCTACGCATCCAACCCCTGACCGCTAAATGCCACCATGTTCTCGTGAACCTTTTCAAGTAATTATTAACAATTTTCAATATAATTGTGGATCGGTATAGTTAAACTAAAGATTAAAAAATAGATCCATCCATATTATCCAAGGTAAAGTGTAACTCCACACCGGTTGCTACAACTGTACCAAGCACAAACCCGATGTATGTATGAAGTACTGCTGCCATCTATAGAATGGATATGCTAAATGCCAACTAGCCACCTTTGATACCATTCAAAACGCGCCAAGAAGGTTTATCCATGACTCGGACTTAGTAAAGGCGAAGCTGCAGCAGCAGAAGAGCTCCTTGTGAAAGAGTTCATCCAGGGTAATACTGCCACCTTACGTATTTCTGCCGCCAAGCAGTAATGTGAGTACGTTCCGGTATTGAAGTGTAAGAGTGCTGGTGAAATTACAGGCACATGAGACTTGTTAAATATCTAAGGATGACAAGCGCAATGGCAGTGCCCCTCAAATCTTTGCGATTTAAAGCTCTAAGTGGCACTGCAACTGCTATATACATCGTGTCGTTTCCCACCAGGAACGCGACTTGTTCATGCCGTCTCTTGGTCCATAAGAAAAGCTATGTAGCCTTTTGAATGCTGTCGTAAAGTTGCTTGCATGTCTGTGTACGATGAAATTGCATGATTTGATTCCACCATGCCCTTTTATTGCCGAGGCACAATATGTAGACTGGGGTTCCACCCCTATGTCGTGGATGTTCCAAGGATTCGCACGAAACGTTACGCTTCCTCATTTACATTGCGTACGGCTGTGGAGCGAAAGTCCCAGCCCACTGACTTGTTCCCCGAACGCTATAAGGACTTTTCAAAGCTAGAGAGAATAGGTATTATAAGGAATGCATGCTCCATCATCGACCTCATCGTCACTTTACAACAAGTGTCTATTTTTTGAAATATTAGAGTAGTGCTTCCATAATTATTTTTAGTCTAGATGTCAAAACGTGGTTAAGGGCGCTGATATCTGATTTCAACAAAGCGGATCTCTAGTCTGGGTACAAAAACACTATATCGGAAGTTCCGTAGTTGGAATGCACGAAAGGAGATTCACTGCAATGACGTACGAATCGTAGCCTAGTACGTCTGACGCAGCCTAGGCAACAATCGACGAATATCTTACGCCGATTGGCAAAAATGGTTTCACCACTGTGGTAAACATATCCCATGCATAGTTCAGTATGGCGGCTAATTGTGGCGTGATCAGCGTATCTGAGTTCTGGGCCGCGATATTATACAATATGCCATCGATACAATAAAATGAGAATGCAATATAAATCTTAAAAGGTTTTAGGTAGCTGACATTTGATTATTGTCTTTTTTATAATACCAGATGACGGGTCGAACAAGACGTACCTGATGGTAAGTGACACGCCTATCCATGACAGTCGCAGTGCCGCTCAGAGCTTTAAATCGCAAAGATCTGAGGGGCACTGCCACAGCACCCGTCGCCCTGAAACGTAAATTGACAAGTTACACGTGCCTGTAATTTCACCAACAACCTGACCCTTCAAAACTGGAACGCAATAATGTTCATGTTACTGCTTGGCGGCAGTAATAGGTAAAGTGGCAGTACTTCCTAGGATGAACTCTTTCACAAGGAGCTCTACTGCTGTCACATTTGAAAGAAAATAAATTTGCTATATTGAAACAAAAATTGGCAAATCCTTTCTTTCTCCACGTGGCAAGCATTATAGTGTATACCATCGATACGTAAGAAAAAGAACAATTTAAGTCTGTGAACTTATATTGAAAATATTGATATTTTGTAGGAAAAGGACTAATGTGTCTCGTAATATGTATTGTTATTTATTATTTCCTTTATGGCGGTCACTAGACTTGTGCCAGTGTCAGATATGTATTGTTTCTTGTACTGTTACCGTCTAAATAACAGTAAAGTACTAAGGAATTCAGAATTATTTAAAACTGATGTTGTTATAGTCTTATAAAACTTAATGACTGCTAAAACATTATTCAGCACCATTTGTTAATTTTAACATCTATAATCATTACACAAAAATAATTTATAAAAAAGCTACCCGCTACAGTTCTATACTCATTCATCTTAGAGAAATTTGCCTTACGAACGAGCAGTAGAGATTAAGCAATATGATGATTTCAAGAATAATACCTATGAAATAAAGTTTATACTTTGAGTTTGATTTCGAAAACATGAATAAAGTCATAATATTATCAGGATTTACTAAGGTCTTTTATATTGCAACGATGATGGAATTGAAATGTCTTATCTTAACCCTTGTCACTCAAAGAGTTGACCTCGCGGGCGTGATGGCGAAACCAAGGACAACACATTAACAGTACATGCGCCAGGACATTGGCAAGAACGTTATGACAAAAAAAAATACTACATACTTATTAGTTTAAAAAAAAAACATAGCAATTCAATTAAAAATTGCACCAACAAAGCAAAATTTATTTGTATTGTCGCGCGTCTGTTCCCTGATAAGGTCGGTCAAATGTATTTAATCTTCTAAAATTTAATCTATTAAGACATACAAAACAAGATGAACCGTCTGGCACATTGTCTCTTTGAGCACATCAGTTTACATGTAACACCAATATTTTGCAAATGGTACGGGTTTTCCTTTGATTTTCTCAAACAGCGCGTCACAGCGACGCACCTGCACACACAGCGGCGGCGCTTGCGCAGCTGTCACTACGTCATCACGTAAGTCAATTATTGTAATCGATTAATTGCAAAGTGTCTGCCTGGCGCCCGCTTCGGTTTCTGGAGCAGGGCCGGGGCGTACCCCACTCGTTGCCCCGCCAGTGCCGCGTTCCCATCGCCAGATCTAGAACATATCGATCCTTGACCACTTTTACGTATACTAGTTTGTACCGCACAGTTTGTTTTTGCACCTGTAATTTCCAAGGTTTTAGTTACTTAGACGATTTAAAATTTTGGTCGCTGGAAACTCCATATTTGCCTTTGCAACTGCCTCCGTGGCCGTACGGTTACCATGCCGACCAGCCGCGCAGAGGTCTCAGGTTCGATTCCCGGGCCGAGATAAATATTTATATGGCCTACATTTGTTTCTCTCATAAGTTTTGGGTGTAATTTGTGGTTGTCTGTGTGTGTGTCCATGGCACCCGCGACACAGGGTTTCCCTACTGCGGGGCTATGTTGAGTGTGTGTGTTATTATTATTATTTATGGCATTATTATTTATGTGAGATGTTTAGAAACAGCATACACATTTTCCGCAGTGTTTATGTTTCATTGGTTTCATGTAAATTCCTTACCGTAATGTCACATGATAGTCAGTGATCGAATGTAGTCGAGGACGGAATATGCTGGCTTAGACGGTGCGTATGCATTCTAGCCTTGAAAAGACCCATGTTGTATTAATGGAAGAATAAAACCGTAAGCAGAAACTTCCGCTCTATAGCTATCCAGATTAAAAAGGAAACAAAGCGTCTCGGGCATGTATTTATACCACCTGTCTGTCTCTTTCTTACCTTAATCCACCTTTTTTATCTTAATAGAGTTGTATTTAGTCAAAACTCGTAAAATTTGATCGATAAATAGTATTGCCATTTACAAACCCCTTTTGTTTGACCTGTACTCTTGATTCATATAGATTTTATTTGTTTCAGAAATCTGCTTCGAAAGCCAACATCATCTAAAGACTGTAAGTTTCATATAGTATGACGCCATTTGAATATACTATACTAAGTAACGCATGTAAGGTGCCATCATTGCTAATTACCCCTCAGTATTTCAAATCTAAAATAATCCCTTGCCTATGTTAATAACTTTTTGTTCGTTAAACAATGCTCGTTATTTTACACTCCACGAAAGTAACGACGCTGCTAAGCAGTAATGAATACAGAGTTACTCAAAGAGAATTGGTTGTCGTTGATATATTTGTATCTATGAAGCTAAAGTAATGAAGGCTCATTTTAAATTTAGGTAACCTTTAGCTGTCTAGCCGGTGGAGTTAATAAACATTAGTAGCTAATACAGTCGCAATCTCCTCTTTTAAACTTTGTGTAAAAATTCACCAATGTTAGCCGATAGGTATACATAGATCATTGATGTGTTTTAATCATTAGACTATGACCCAACTCCCTCTTCTAAAAGGAACCTAACCAGCCGGTTGTGGATTATAAATGGATTAACGATGAGTTATTGGTACTTGGTAAAAAGATAAAATAATATAAAATCTACCAAACAAGTACAAGTAGGAATGTCTATTTTCGTCAGAGAACAAATTTTGCATTGTATATTAACTTTTTATGTGTCTCTACATGGACACGCAGTTCTGTTTCAAACCGTTAAAAGTGTGTAAACACAACGAAATTTACGTGTATACTTTCTATTTACAGTAGACTATAAAAATAAAAACCGCAAATAAAACGGAAATAGGAACCGCGATCCCGTTTCGGTACAGTCGGGTAGGCAATTAGAGCGCGGCTCCGGCAATCGGCACCAAAAATCCAAATGTAGTGTAATTATGCGGCCCGAAATAGGTCGCGATAAGTGCGATGTGCCCTTGCGCAGTGCCATTGTTCCATAACCTCGGCGATCGTGACGCCCCCAATTAGTTTCTACATCTGTCAAAATTTACAATAAACATTAGAAATTTTAAAATTTCCTTTTAAATTTCTTTTAAAATTAAATGTTTCAAAGGGCCATTGATTGCATATATTTTGTATAGATATACTGTGGCACCAGACTTGCCGCACCGATTCCTTAATACTCAATATTTTATTGCATACCATGATGTTACACAAGGCGGTAGAAAGGTAACTGGTAAATGAAAATTCCTATTTTTTTCAATTCACTTCCTTATTTGCAAGTTTTTTTTTTTAAAGGAAATTAATATATCATTACTAAACTCACGTGAAAGGGTACTTCTTTAAAGACTATTTGTTTTCGTGGCACCTATATATAAATACTGTCTTTTTTAGGGCAAGACATTTAACTCGACAATATTCCTATAAACAAATACAGTTAATAAATAACTAGTAGAAAACTTTCAATTACTAGTGTAAACATTACATTAGGTACATTGTAAATTTTAAATATTCATTACACTGACCATAAACAAATTCCTTTAATAGATATTAATAAATCAGAGCACTCAGGCAGCTATATATCTAAGGCTTGTGTTCCTTACTTGAAATACACTGTAAAATAAGCTGGATTTAATTAAACGCAAGCGTTAAAAATCATAAGCCGGACAATTATAATTTCCGGATTTATTCTTTAATCGATTTCTATGACTTGAATCGAACAAAAAAGAACAGTGCGTCACCTTAAAGTGAAAACTTTGCATACGCATTTTTACATACCTTTTTTATTCATTTTTGTCGAGAAAAAACTTCTACCTCTTAAATATATAATTAAAGTAATATAGCGTATAATATCACTCAGAGCTTTAAATCACTGAAGACACACACACACAAAGATCTGAAGGACACAGTCACTGCGCCCGTCACCCTGAGACATAAGTTGACAAGTCCCATGTGCCTGTAATTTAACCCTTTACCCTTCTAAACCAAAACACAGTAAAGCTGACATTCCTGCTTGGCGGTAGAAATAGGTAAGATAACAGTACTTACCTGGACGAACTCTTTCACAAGAAGCTCTACTGCTACTAGAAATAGGTAAGGTGGCAGTAGAATTCCCTGGACGAACTCTTTCACAAGATGCTCTACTGCTACTAAAATGGTAACTTAAACTATGTTAAAGAAAATAATGTTTAACAATAAAATTTAAAATAAAAAAACGTGAAGTTAAAGTAATTTAACAATAAAATTTTACACCACATTTTTAAGTTCCTCCAGAAAAATTACGTGGAAATCACATACGAGTCTTTCACTTCAAGGCTGACATTTACAAAACGAACTTAGAATTAGACTAAGCAAAATGGCGAGCTAAGCCAGTTTTTCGTATTTACAAAACGATCTTTGCCTACATCTATACGAGAAATTAAATTAAACTTCGAGTTTACTTCATAATTTCTTGTTTAAATTTAGTCAAAGTTAGTTTTATAAATACGAAAATCATGCTTAGCTTTGCTTAGTAGATCTAAGCCTTACATTTGCAAGCAAAGACGACAGGCATCGATTTGCTGTAACTTAACTACTTTCACCTAAGTTAAGCAAGAAATTTCATTTAAGTTTGAGATTATTTACAAATTTTTTTTGCTTAAATTTAGGCGAAGTTTGTTTTGCTAACATAAAAATCGGCATTTTTGCCGATTTTTAGAATTCGAAGCCAAAGTTTGTTTTATAAATCCTCAGCCTAAGACGAAGATTACGAATAAAGCAAGACTGTACGAAGATGGTAGTTGCAAAGTTAAAACCAAACTGACGATTGAAAAGACACCAAAATAATTTGTTCAATGCATAACAAAACAGATACCAACGCTATGATAGCAAAGGTTAAATAGTGACTTGACACAAATTGATTTTTTATCATCGGATGTGACGAAACACCAGTAGCCCGTTACACGTCCGTCTTATCACTTATCTGCCATTAACGTCAATTCCTTAAAGATGTACTAACAACAAGCTTGCGTCAATATATTTTGTTGGTAACTCTGCTTCCGGTAGTTAAGGAGTTAATTAGCGAGCGATACCACCCAAAACAGGGATAACGCCGAATGGTGACGTTAGCGATTGTACAATAACAAACGATATGAGTAGAAGCACAAACAAAACATATTAATAGAAAAATACTTCGATGGAGAAATCAGGCAATATTTATAACTTCCAACCGACTACGAATTTAGCCATCGGCGTTATGTACGTATCAGTCACTACTGTTGTTGAACAGTACTAGTTTCTACATATTAGTTCTATATCCTTAGCCAACGGAAGTGAACACGCCGAAGATGATAGTAATCCATTCTCCTGACCATATTTTGCATGTCGCACGTCTTCGCATACGTCGACATGATTTAACTAAAAAGTAGTAGTAGCGGCAAGTAACGAACCCATGCGCATCGACGTGGGGCACACTATAAGTTTCCGGAATGAATAAGAAAACAATACTATAAATGATCAGAAATTAATTTACTGTTTCTCAAAATATTCTCCGTTAGCGTTAATGCACTTTTTCATACGAATGAACCAATTTTGAAAACATTTATGCCACTCCTCCGTGACAATCTCTGAAACATATTTTTCATACTCTTCGACAGCCTCTTCAGGTGATAAAAATCGTGGACCGCGTTCTTAATTTTTGGAAATAAATAAAAGTCACAAGGTGCCAGGTCGGGACTGTACGCGGAATGGCTCATAAGCTCAACGTTGTTCACCTTCGAAAATTCATTTGTCTATCTGGTCGTGTGAGAACTGGCATTATCATGGTGCAAGATGATACGGCGTTTACGGTTATTTTTACGGAGTTTGTCAATAACTTCCGGCAAACAAATGGTCGTGTACCAATCACTATTCACGGTACAACGATTCTTTATAGCAACAGTAGCTACGTGTCCAGTTTTATTAAAAAAAGAAGCAATCATCCGCTTAGAGGCACTTTGCACGCGCGCCACTTTGGTTGGTTTCGGCTCATTTTAAAAGACCCATACGCTCGATTGCTGCTGTGTTTTGGGATCGTAAATCGTAAATGTTTGTGTAGTATTGATTGTATTTGACTCATGCCTATGCCTAAAGATGCCCGAATCTCATGGTATGTCATGAGATGCCTGTCTGTTTGGACCATACGGCGCACAGCATCGATGTTTTTGTTGTTCACAGCAGTGGACAGACGACCATCACGAAATTTGTCACTGAGATTCACACGACCGCGTTTGAATTTTGCAAACTAGCTATAAATAGCCGTCTTGCACGGTACTTCATCGCCAAAAGCAGTTTGAAGCCTAAACTCCGCTGACCTGTTATATTACACTGAAAGTCGTAGAAAATCATACTACGAAAATTTTCACGAGTTAAATCCGTGGTGATATAGACAACCAATTTATAAAATGACGCCACAATGTAAAAACAAGTGACAGTCAGATGGAACAAACTGTATTCTACAGCCAAAGAGTTCCATTTTCAAATGTTGTAATTACTTTTTAAATATTGTTTATGTAAGTGGCCAGTTTCGGAAACGTATAGTGCGCCCTATGTAGAATGTTCAATGGTGGAAGGCGTAGTTCTGCCGTGAGGTGGTTCATTACGAGATTGAAAAGCAAAGGGCTCAGTGCCGAGTCTGGATGAACTCCCACTCCCACATCACACTGTAGGGTTGTAACATTAGGATACATATCTTTTATCAGATTTATATAGTACTCTGGTACTCCTTGTGCCCTTAGAGCATGCCAGATAAGATTTGTTCACATTCATGATCACAATATTTATTATAAAACATCATAGAAAAAACTGCCTGAGAGGACTAAACAGATCACTACCGTGGATTTTGATCATCCAAGTAGGAAGAAGCAGTATTATAACCTTTTGTATAAAGTATTTGCTCTACTCTGCCCTCCTTATCCTAAGTAACGCATTTGCGTTTCGGTAACTTTCGAAATATTGACACCAAAATCTTTTTTTGCTGGTAAAAAATGTCAATTGCGATGATTTTCCTTAAAAATAAAATTGAAACTATATAAGATATAAACAAACCGTTGTTTAACTATATAAGCAAATCTATAAACAAAAAACTAAACTATATAAAACTAAAATATATAAACAAAACAAACTGCTCGAAAGGAGCATAGTCTGAAGAAAGGGTAAAACAGCCTATTGCCATGGCAATTCATGTAACACTATTCGACAAATATCCTTTAGCATTTCTCTAGTGTCGGTTTATTGTAAATTATTATCTTGCATGGATTTAGTCTCGTCTTTAGTAGCAGACGAGCTCCTTGTGAAAGAGTTCGTCCAGGGTAGTACTGCTACCTTACCTATTTCATGCAGTAATGTCAGCATTACTGCATTCCAGTTTTGAAGGATAAGGGTTCTGGTGAAATTACAGGCACATGGGACTAGTCAACTTATGTTTCAGGGTAACGGGCGCAGTGGTAGTGCACCTCAATTCTTTGCGATTTAAAGATCTGAGTGGCACTGCAACTGTTATGGACAGGCGTGTTGCTTATCATCAGATGCACAACTTTTTTTTTATAAAAAAATCTAAATCGCGTATATTTCTTTAGTCAACCGTGACCATGGAACCTGTAGCCAGAATCGTTGATTTTTTTGAAAATCAAATATACGCGATTTAAATCCGAAAAATGTTTCATTTCCTATGTGAAACAATCGCAAACACCTAAGAATTCGATTTGCATGGATCATTTTATTTTTCTAAATAAGCACTACACACACATGTTGCTATTATTCAGTTGCATACCGGTCAATCTCGCGCAGTGTCAGAGGTCGCCCGTAATCGCTTTGACGCAATATAAAATATACATGGCACCCATTGTTTGCCACCACTGTGCTCTATGGGAACGCTGAAGTCTACAAATAAATGCTCTCTAGTAATCTAACGTGTTATTTTTAGTTTCTTCTGCTAGTTGATCCAAAGAATTATTGGTTATAGTTGCATAGTAACATATGTATCTAGTGGTAATCTCTGTGCAGCACCCTTATTTCTTTTATATGTATACTAAATGACGGGACGAACAAATCGTGCGCCTAATGGTAAGCGATACGTCTGTCCTTAACGAGTTGCAGTGCCACTCAGAGTTTTAAATCACAAAGATCTGAGGGCCACTGCTACATGAGATACCCTGAGACATGAGTTGACAAGTCCCATGTGCCTGTAATTTCACCAGCACCCTTACCCTTCGAAACCGGAACGCAGTAATGCTCACATTACTGCTTGGCGACAGAAATAGGTATGATGGCAGTAGGTACTTCCCTGTTTGCCATCTCTGCAACTCCTCCCCTGGACGCAGTTTGTGTACGTTATATGCCGGCGCTCAAGGGAAAAGGGCACACGCATACAGCACACACATACTGCACGCACATTGCGACATTTCACTCGCAAAGCAAAGAACTGGTTTGCCCCAATAGGCAAAGATAAGAAAATAAGTAATTTTTCCTTAATTTTGTTTGACGATATTTTTGTTCTATTGGAATATAAAATTACTAACCGGTTAACATTGTTCACCGCTTAAACAGATCGAGGCCCTGTTCAATTCTTGTTTATTAAGAAGATAAGTGAAACATAAAGTCCCAAATACTTGAACCATGTAAAGTCCAGTCATGTCCTTAAAAATTCTAATTCACATATTTTCTTCCTACGTTTAGAGACAAAACACCAAATTATCAAAGCAAAAACAACTCTATCAACACGTTAATCAATACGTTCGCAATTAATGGGGTTTAGGCTAAAATCGAGGCTCGAACGATCTTCTTTAATTATATCTTACATTACTTTAAGTTAGACGTCCTTAGAGGATAGTCCCATGTCATTCTACAAAGTTTTTTTTTAAAGTGCCCCTGCCTATCCACAATCTCTAGGTCATGCGGGAAGGGCACTATGACCTGTGCGCACACAGAAACCTTACAAGTACAGGGTTGTCACAGACCTCTGTCACTTGACTTCATCCGGTTCTTCGAGAGGCTAGTGCCTCGGGTGAGCCGCCCCGAGTGCACGTACAGTACCCTCCCTATTTTCCAGATAGGTGCCGGAGCTGTAGGCACGCTCACTTCCCGTTGCGCATTGCACAACTAGCAGTTGCCACCGCTAAGCCGTCGACTCTGAGTCCACTACCAAATCTCCTCATTGGTGGCGGAGCTGTAAGGCACGCTCACTTCCCGACGCCGAAAAACGACGTATCTCCAGTTCCCAAAAATATCTATCTTCTCCTCTACTAGCTCTCCGGGCTGGTGCCGGAGATGCCAGTCGCTGTGTCCTGCAATAATGTCCGGACATCCTAATATTTAGTAGTAGTAATTAATGTAACTGCTAAAAAAAGTTGCTCTTTGTAAATAACATTTGTACGCATTCAACATTTACAATATATTTTTTTTGTTTTCAAACATCAGAGATGGAGAGAGACTACCTCCTTGAGCTAAACAGGTTACTACCACAGATTTTTGTCATCCAAGTACGCAGAAGTTGTATAAAAAGTTGTATAAGAAGTTATATACATAACCTTTATCATAAAGTTTATGTTTAACTATAGTTTTAAACCTCGTGAATGGGAAATTTTGTATATCAACCGGAACCTTGTTATAGAAGCGTATACATTGCCCCTTAATTGAATTTGTGACTTTGTGACGACTATCAAGAACAGCTAGTTTATTTTGATTCCTCGTATTAATATTATGTGTGTCACTATTTTTCATAAAGAAATTACTATTCCTCTTAACATTAATTGCATTTTCAAAAATGTACTGTGACGCTATCTCTCTCTCTTTCATTATATATACAATGTAATCAACATTTTTAAAGAAATTGAGTTATTAACATATCTGAAATCAGCGAAACAAGATCTACAAACCCATATAAGCGGCTTTTTTATATGTTATTTAATTTCAGTTGTATTATTAAGCAAAATTAGAGTAATTGACATTTTTCAAAGAAACACTTTAAATGCCAGCATCTCCATAGTTACCAAAATGTAAATGGTTTGTTCATGACAAGGGAGCACTACTGCCCTGTACTTGTACTTTATTAGTATACAGTAGTCTTGGTTTTTCTTTATTTGTGGCTCATTTATAAAATATAAACGGTTTGGTGAGTTGACGTGCTCATTACAACAATCTTTAAATATCAAAAAAATTACACATATGAACAAAAACATTTTCGCGCTCTGTAAACGAACAGCGGCTACAATACTCTGAAGATCTTATTACCATGGTTGGCAAAGTGCTACGAGATTAATGACCCTTAGTGCAAATATCTATGATTAAAAGTTAAGCTGAACTTATTTATTTACATAAATCTCTTCAATATTTTGTTTATTTTTTTATGTAATCGTGCATAGGAAATCATTTCTCGTTAAACAAAAATACGCGATGTTTATTTCGTAAAATTATGACAGCGACATCTATATGCTCCTTGGCGACACTAACAGTTGACACTAGACTATAATTCCGAATCCACAACGTGAGTATCAAGACTTAGCTTGCTTTATTTATTTTTCTTAATAATTTTAAACAACGTAATTTTATTAGATTTTAATTACATATTTTTATTTTTTTAACAGTTAAAATTCTCGGAATGTAAATAACATTAAGTACTTCAACATTATACTAAGATGAGCCCTGTAGCCGTCGGGCTCGGCCTGCGGCGCGTGGTCGGTTTCAGTTTACGGGGTGTGCTCATGCTCTTCGGTGGCACAGCAGTTAGTACTATGGGCGCTTGATGAGAAGGTCGATTTCCGATTTATGCCAATTTAAGAAACGAACATTTCTAAGTTGGTTTTGGTCTGTGTATTCTGGGTTATCGTTGATTTGGTATTCATAGTACCTACATAGTACAGGAAATTCGGCACTAGTTTTGGCATTTTTCCCCCTAAACACTTCTCTTTGGCATAGCTTTCAAGAAAATGAAATCTAACATAGAGACGGTTTAGATATAACAACGCTATAATAAGTATCTCATTTCCACTCCATCGGGAAGCATGCTTTACATTTTTACAATTGTGAGATCTTGTATTCGTAATCTATTACGTCTCCATATATTATCTCCATTTGATGGCGTGCGGACCTCGGCCTCCGGCCTCGGCGCTTATGGCTTTGTTTTAAAAAAATTTAAATAGCTCTTTAATGGCGACCATATTTAAAAATTGCAAAAATATATTTAAACCACTAATTATTATCAAACAATCTTAGAAATCTTTTCGTGCCAATTTTCAGTACGAGCAAAGCAAGTTTTTTCAATAGCCATTTACATAAAAAATTACTGCTATATCGAAAAACGGCAGAAACAAAATTTTTATCCCAAATTGTGATTGAAGCCATGCCATTTTCAGTCGAATTAAAAGAAATTTTTATCTACTGCCAAAAAAGTTTGTAAGGCAGGCATATTGAAAAATGGCGAAAAATAAAGTTTGACCGCTAATTATTATTAAACACTCATAGAGACCCCGACACGTCCACCTTCAATCGAATTAGAGCAAACGTTTATCGGGCGCTAAAAAAGTTTGTATGGCAGCCATATTGAAAATAGGCGAAATATAAATTTCGACTGCAAATTATTATCAATCACCTATAGAGAGCTAATTTTTATTAGTTGTTAAATGGCGGCCATATTAAAAAATGGCATAAAACCATTTTTGATCACAAATTATTATCAAGCATTCCTAGAGACCCACACATGCCAATTTTCAAAGGGATTTTCTGCCGCCAGCGAACGCTTCTATGGCGGCCATATTTGAAAATGGCGAAAAACCAATTTTGACCACAAATTATTAGCACTTCTAGAGGCCTCCGCATGCCAATTTTCAGCCGAATCAGAGCAAGTCCGTTTCGGCAGCAACTTTTGACGAAAAAAAAAACGCTTATATGACAGTCATATTAAAAAATGGCGAAAAGAAACTTTTAACCCCCAAATTATGGTTAAGGACTCCTAAAGACCCCCGCATACCAATTTTCAGCCGCATCGAAGCAAGTTTTTCTTCAGCCGCCATTTCGAATTCGCCGTCTTGTTTTTTTTTCACCCAGGCAGTTAACGACTATTAATCTCTATGACATTCCTTCGAGCACCTCCTAGCTATCTCTGATAGTTTCCGTGATAGGAGACTTTGAAATTTTTATGGCGGCCATCTTATTTATTTGAATTTCGAACATTTTTACTTCAAACGGAAATTGACCAAGGTGTACCTCATAAAAGTGCACAAATATTCCTTCCATATATTATAGTTTTTGCAGGCCGTTGATCACTCTTTCATATTTTCCACATTCAGGTCTTCTCATATTTGATTCTTTGGTTTGGAATCTATCCGCGTACAACGGTATAAATATCTTTTGTCCACCATATCGGGAAGTATGCGTTCTATTTCTATCAGTGAGTAAGAACTTGTAGCTTTATATATATTAGGGGTTAAAGTATGAAATTGCCGTTTTATTGCAATAGGTTCTTTGAATTTTCATAGAATCTTCATGGTTTGAGGTTTTCGAATGAAACTTTTTTCAAATGGTTTCTGTGATTTTTTTTTTTTTAATTTGAAACATTTGAATATCGACTTTCAATTGTTTTTGTTATTCAATTTAGACAAGAAAGATGGATACTGCGAAAATTCGAGTGATTTTTGAATACGAGTTCCGACGCGGAACTAACGCGGCAGAAACAGCTCGCAATATCAATGCTGCGTTTGGAGAGAGGTCTACTAATGAACGCACCGTGCGATTTAGGTTTAAACGCTTTCGTGATGGAAATTTCGACTTAAAGAACGAGCCACGAGGAAGACCGCCCACACAGGTGAATAACGATGAATTAAGAGAGATAGTGGAAGCCGATCCTAGTCAAACTACCCAGGAATTAGCGGCATGGTTTAACGTTACCTTACCCACAATATTGACTCACTTGCGTCAAATCAATAAAATAAAAAAATACGAAAAATGGGTGCCTCATGATTTGACTGATCTGCAGAAAGAAACGCGTGTTGAAACTTGTGTTGCCTTGTTGAACCGGTACAGAAATGAAGGAATATTAGATCGAATTGTAACATGTGATGAAAAGTGGATTCTTTATGATAACCGGAAAAGAAAAATGCAATGGCTGACCCCAGGTCAAATGCCACAACAGTGTCCTAAAGCAAAACTTACCAATAAAAAGGTAATGGTAACTGTTTGGTGGTCTCAGCATGGTGTTATTCACTATAGTTTTCTCCGATCTGGTCAAGCAATAACGGCAGATGTCTATTGTGCCGAACTCCGAACCATGTTGACAAAACTAGCAGTAAAACAGCCCCGACTCATGAATCGATCTTCACCATTATTGCTCCACGACAACGCGAGACCTCACACAGCACGAGAAACCATTTTGACCCTTCAGGAACTGCAGTTAGAAACCATTCGTCATCCTCCGTATTCACCAGACCTTGCTCCAACGGACTACCATTTTTTTCGTGATTTGGACAATTATCTACGTGACAAGAAGTTTTCTTCCCAGGAGGCAGTACAAAATGCTTTCACACAGTTTGTGCAGTCAGATCGTCGGAGTTCTATCGCAAAGGCATTAATAACCTTCCCATTAGATGGCAGCAATGTATAGATAATAATGGCAACTATTCTGATTAAATAAATTTGTTAAAAATTTAAAAAATAAACAATTTAGATTTTCAGTACAAATCGGCAATTTCATACTTTAACCCCTATTATATAATATAATAAGACGATTCGGAACATCAAAAAAGAAAGAGATGGCATTATATAGTTCATATAGCGTTATTTCTTTCCTATTTTTAGTAAGGGACAGACAATATTGGGAAATCATTCGTTCTTTCAATCACTTTAGCAATAATACATTACTTGGTTGACAGGTTTGTCATGGTACGAATATGAGTAATATTATAATAAGCTTCTTTTAAGCTTACATTGAAATAGGATTGTTTTTGGAAAGGTTATGTTAGGCCCCCAGGGAAGTACTCCCACCTTACCTATTTCTGCCGCCAAGCAGTAATATTAGCATTACTGTGTTCCGGTTTTGAAGGGTAAGGGTGCTGGTGAAATTACAGGCACACGGTACTTATCAACTTATGTCTCAGTGTACTGGGCGCAGTGGCAGTACCCTTCAGATCTTTGCGATTTAAATCTCTGAGTGGCATTGCAATTGTTATGGACAGGCGTATAGCTTACCATCAGGCGCACAACTTGTTCGTCCCATCACTTGATATTATAAAGAAATAAAAGAAATGGTAGGGCGTCCAAAGCGAAACTCGATTCAATCACTGTTATATGTATATATATAGACATACAATTGTTTATACCGTCAAACTACAAACAAAGAAAGGCAATTAATTACCAGTTCTGACACCAAATCACAACTAAGTAATTTACTAATTCCTTATAAATATGAGAAATTAGTAAAGTACCTATTCATTTAAGACCACAAAATATGCCGATAGTGAAGTTTTATTTACGCGTCGACGAATGAAACAAAAAGATAAAGGTAGTAGTTCATCCGGTTCATGACGTCCATTAGGAATTAAACTCCGAGTAATAAAAAATACATCAAAATATCAAGTGACGGGTGCCCACCCGTCACTTGATAAGCGCCCGCTTCAAAGGTACGAATGCGGAGGGGCTTGGACGCCATCACTCTACATCAAAGCACTATCGACATCCGGCGTAGACGTAGGTTATCAGGCGACCTCCGAAATTCCGGGCAATTAGCTTGCGCGCACGGCGGCCCTTTCCTCCTGCGCCTGTGAGCACTTCCGCTGTGGGCACGTCATTTCCCCGCACCCTCCGGTCTTCGCACGTTTTGCTTTTCGTCAAAATATTTTGATGAGTAAGTAAATATTCAGCCTTGCCATGGTGTCAGTGGTACTTCAACGAACTTTTTTAACTACTGCCTCTAAAACCATGCTTCTATTCAGGAAATCTATATTATACACAACGAAAGTACATTTATTATTATTGTCGATGCCTACTAATTTCAGTAAAATAAGCCAGCATATTATTTATCATAATATATCTTATTATCAAAGCTACTGAATAATATAGTAACAATATAATATTTTAAGCTCCTTGTAAAGCTACTTGTGAAAGAGCTCTTCTAGGGAAGTACTGCTACCGTACTTAATTCGGCCGCCAAGCCATAATGTGAGCATTAATGTGGCAACAGGCACATGGCACTTATCAACTTAAGTCTCAGGGTGACGGGCGCAGTGGCAGTGCCCGTCAGATATTTGAGATTTATAGCTCAAAGTGGCACTGCAACTGTAATGGACAGGCGTGTCGCTTACCACCAGGCCCACGACTTGTTCGTCTCGTTACTTGGTATAATAAAAAAATATAGTAAGTTTATAAAATTACTTGCTAACTTCCTCGATGTGCTGTTAGAAGGCCTAGGTATGTCAAATTTTTCATTCCTTCGATCTTCAGTGGAAGAATGTCCTAATATTCTCTAAATTTCTTTTAAACTACACTAAAATATATATAAAACAAATCTTTAAGACTGCACTGCGTGCACTGTTAAGATCTAAAACATTTATTCGTTAAAGGCCTTTTATGATCCATGTGTTGTGTTTCATTCGACACTCGAACTACATAAATTAGAGCGAGTACCAAGCTGGTGTATCAATACAACATTCCTTGGCGCGTTAAAGGCGCAGGCACTATCAGAGCACGGTAGGTACGGGGCCTCTAAATAAATACGTAGAACATGAATGAGAGTTTGGTCGCGGCGAGTAGAGCGCGCACTTCCGCCGCTGTAATAAGGACAACACGCGATACCGACCGATACAATTTCGAAACGGGAGAATCTAAGGAGGTCACCGGATAAGATTACGTTAACTGTGTAAACAAACCGTTTACATTGATAACTCGTTAGCATTTCTGCGATGGCGCCTGTGACGTCCTGCTATTAATGGACTTTGTCATTGCTAAACTTCGCTCAAAACAGGATCATGTCAATGGACCTCTCTGTACATCCGGTTTGGGGGGACTCCAAATATTTTTTAAATAATAATATTAATTTCGATATCTCGTTGTTATCCTGTTGGTAGGTAGGTATCATCTGCTGACTTCCACATTCAAATGGATACCTAAATAATAATTATTTAACTATAGCGCGCACCAATGAAAAAGCAGTTTGCGTTTCACACATTTGAGCTTTGACACAATTTGTTTTACTTGACGACATCTAAGATATATTTTAGTCTCTTCTGAAGAAACGCCTCAACCAGAACTCTCGATCTCTCTATCTATAAAATACTTCATAGTTCTTCCCATGGAAATCAAAATCGGCACACTCCCTTTTCTAACAATATTGATCTACCATCAGGGTGTATTCAAATAATCAGATAAAATTCAAGTCTTCAAAGACCTGCATGCCAGCCGTTGACGACAATTGTAATTCATATGAACTCATTTAGTAACTTCATAATCTTTCAAAAAGTGTGTCATCATTTAAATGACATTCCATGTGCAAACTGCATAATGCCATTTAGTTCCAATTGCTTGTTGTTTATCTAAAAATGATACATACACACACACGATTAATATTTGTTATTGCGCAGCAGGGCATATCAATTTAGAAATTTTGTCTCACAAAGTTCAGCTGCTATAGGTACCATCATGCCAAGATACTTTTTCAAGATAAAAGATTATGTATATGAATTGCCAGTACTGTATACGACACGTTTAAGAAACAAATATGCTGATGTCCCTTATCTGAATTCAGTTATAGTTTTGCGCAACATAACGAAGCCGTTATTTTAGTCCATCACCCCGATGACGCATTTGGACCTATGAGTGATAAAGTTCCCAGAATGAACGGATATATCATAACGTATTCACGTACTGAATGACATATTTGTTCAAGTGACTCATTGTTTCGCAATTCCAAAAGTCAAGGGTCGGATCCTGTAAGCTTAATTACGATTTACGGATATCATTTCCATTTATGTGTCATGCACGATATTGTATGATCGATGAATCAATGTATCGTATACCTAAGTTTTATTATATGTGTGTATAACATAATTACCTTGTACCCTTTATGTGCATACATTATCAAGATCACACTAAGATCCCTCCTGATATTGCAATACTTACAACCAGTTTAATCTATCCGAGTGGTTGATCTCATATAATTTACTTTGTTTTTATAATATATGGATTAGATTAACAATTTGACATTACCTAATAGGAGTAAGTTTACGACAGTAATAGATTTCTCCACTTGTATCTGAGCATAAGCACAAACTAAGCTCTGTACTAGTGAGATTAAAACAGCAAGTTGATAGGTGGCGTCTTTTATTCCGTCACGAGCTCCCACCAGCAAGACCATCAAGTCGTAAGAGCTTCCTTCGACATACTACCGCTATAGAAGGTAGCACAACTAGAGAATGCAAATCCGTACCATATTTGAAATCCGGATTTTGATAACGGATTTCGCAGCGAATCCAGATAATCCGGATTTTTTCGGAAAATTATAAGTTTTCAATAGATTCGCGATTTAGTTGAAAAAAAAAGTATGTTTTGGTATAATATTAATCAAATTTTAATTTAATCTACGATAGGTAATTTAAATTTAATTCAATCTTCTTCGATTTTTTTATAAGCCCATTCTATCCCACTGCTGGGCAAAGGCCTTCCTCTCTTTTCCCATTGTTCTCGGTCTTGGGCAGCATGAATTTTCAAAATTCTTTAATATAGAAAAAATACAAGAAGAAAAAAGTTTAAAAAGATACCACTTCGTAACTGTCAATAAAATGTAAAGAAAATCAAATGTAAGTGTTAAGAAATAACATAAAATTTTTGCTCTAAACTAAAAAAGATCTTATAATTGTTTTATCATTTAATCTGCTGAGGATTCTATTGCACAAAATTCCAAAATTCTGTTGCGAAATCGTGAATAAAAATGTTAAAAACATCCGTATCGATTTTAAAATCCGGATTTCAAAAACTAACGATAATCCTGAAAATCCGGATTTTTTTAATTATGGCTTATCCGGATTACATTCCCTAAGCACAACAGATGGGAGGCGCAAAATATGGCAAGCCAAATTCGCTGCTCCTAAAGATTTTATCACCCCATGTGAAAGTCTTGCTCTTGGGCACAAGTTGCAGCAGTCAATATGAAAATCGCTGAGTCATCTCTGGTCACAAGTTGGCCAATGTAGAGACAACATGTTGAAATGATGGATTATATCAACCCGACTCAAAACCATTGTCCTTGCAGAACTTCCACACAAAGTATGAAAGAATTTCTTGCTCTCGTGCCCACAATATCCGACCAGCCGCACTAGAGTTGAGTACAAGTTGTTTATTAACCATTACAGCGGCATTTAAGAAATTACAGATATCAGTAGCGGCTTTCGACATGTAGTAACTGTTATCATGTTTGCCACGCTATTACCGAATGAAACTGCTCATATCTCCCTAACTATACCAACTAGTGCAATAAATCTATTGATACTTGCTTCATGAGATTTAAAACTACGATTACAGACTCTTATTAATTTCCAGTTTTAAAAACTCTTGGATTTAATATTCTAAGTATAACACTTAACCCAGTTATCAAATACAAAATAATTTCAGTGAATGGAAACTGTTTGAGTGAGCAAAACATACCTAACAGTCAAAGTTACGAAATCTCCAGGATCATTGGATTTACTGTGTTGATTCGATTTGTGGTACGCCATCGGCGGCGTTTATCGGCCGCCTGCAATCCGCGCTGACCCCGTGATATCCCCAATCTACATTGCCCCGCGCCCCGTCACCCCTAAGCAACCACACAGAATTATAGACTTTTGATGTATTATCATAGAGGTTGGTTTGGAATGCTGTAGCCAGCGTAGCTGGCATGAATGGACGCGCTATGAATGAGCGGACTCTGTCCCTCGGGCGATAAGCTATCGTCGCCGTCGCCGGGGCCAGCTGACGGTCCATGCTCACAAACCCTGTTCTAATTTCGTCCGACTTAGCCTTATCAATCGAGTATCGTTGCTCCATACCGTTAGGAGCATTATATTCTTTATGCTTTACATGCTTTGCTTTTTATTCTGACAAGCCTACTGACAATTTCTGACGAATTTAGATATTATTAAGTTTGTATACCTACTACCCATTGCATAAATTAAATAAATATTCTTTTTTGGCTGTAGCAGAGTGGTTACTACGGTATAATGCAAACGACTACTAAGTAAGGCCCCTTGTCATTTGACTTCAATTTATTAAAACGCATAGCTTCATCGAAACGCTTTACTATTGTCAAAATTAATATATAATATTAGTAATATTTACCAAACCGGGGAGGGTTCCAAACCACTCGTCATTGAAAAAATTTACATACGACGATCGTCCAAACAATATTTGAAAAGTGGCGGTTCCGTGCTAACACTTCATTGGTGTCCAAGTTTTACATAACACCATCTAATAATTCTTCAATAATAACTCTTCTAATAAACTACCTCGGTGGCCGAACGGTTACCATGCCGGACTGCCACGCAGAGGTACCAGGTTCGATTTCCGGACCGGGAGAAATATTTGTATGGCCTACATTATTTCTCTCGTGAGTTTGGGTGTGTGTGTGTCCATGGCACCCGCGACCCAGGGTTTCCCTAGTGCGGGGCTATGTTAAGTGTGTGCGTTATTATGTTATTATTATAATTGGTTACACATTTTTACTCAAATATCCACTACAAAGTCTTAGCAGATGTTTGCTGTCTTATAAGGACGAGGGTATCCCATTCGTGGATGGCCTTTTTTTAGTCGCAATAAATTCCCTTCAGACTCGTATTAAGGGTCTAATCAAGTACGTACGCAGTATGAAGATATTGTCTTGTCGTCTAATAATAATTAATTAATAATCGCCTGGGGCAGTGTTCGCGCGACGACGTCGCAAGATCATCGCTGCGTCTTTTGCTGCGAATGCACTCTAAACAACAGCCTGTACGGGCCTCAATGCACATAATACGATAATGAAATATTGACACAACTTAATAGAGCTTTCTAGCTTATGAAGGTAGTGGTTAAATCGGATGCTCTATGAAGTGTGTGGTTTAACTTTACTAGGATGATTTGTCAAAAATGTATCACTATCACAAAAAATAGCTACTATACCTACCTGAATAGGGGAACTTTAAGGAATCGCATCTCAACCATTATTTTACGTAGTGCTTTTATGCCGGGATCTCGGTGAAAATTAAACGAAATCGATTATAGAAGTCCGTGTTAAATAAAATCCGTAAAGGATCTCTAAGGGAACCCTAAATAAGCTGTAATTACGGCGGGCGAGGAGCGATCGCAGCGGCAACAAACTGCCGGCTGCGCGGGCGCACCTGCCGCGCGCACGCGCAGCTCCAGCCGCCCGTGCTCACGCCCGCGCTCGTGCCGCATGCAAACTGCTACTTCGCTACACTCGCATTACCTCGCATTTTACACTGATTCACATTTTGGAAGATACCATTATAATTTAATTTATCTCCCCATACTCTTACGTCCAATTTCTTTTTTTCAACAACTGAAAAATTACCATACACGTCATCACGAGAAATTGTTATTTTGCGATTTAGTGCTATATATCCTTTTAATTAATTACCCATCTGGGTTTAAACAAGTCTCGTGAAAATTTTTGGACTTGTTTTGATTTTGAATAAGTGTTATGAATATCTTCATAATACGTCTAGAGCGCTGTGAAATATCAGATTCATCGGTTCAATGCTCCGCCGTTAGAGATAATATACAATATATCTTTATACCTGTAATTGCTGTTTATACATTGATATGACAAGTGAACTTTCTTCACACTTGGCACCGGCTCCCATTTTAACTATGAATCCCATTCCTTTCATATCAATTGTTTACTCTTCATAATCTAACATACACACCTCTGTTTAGATGCAATATGTCAATGTTTAGTAGACTGTAACAAGATTTATCAAACTTTAATATTCGACTGATGATTTTTCATAAAGTTTTTTTAATAAAAATTTCATTCAGATGACAATACAAATTACTAAAAAGATGCTGTAGGCAACGGAATAATAATGAAACCACTCATTAGAGTAGCTATTGACACAATCTGATGGAGATCGAATTGATCACACACTTGTTAATAGTCGGAAGCATCCGCATTCCTCGATGTGTTCTCGATAGTAGAAGTTCTATGAGTCATTTGCGACAGTGCAACGAGTCCATAATAATTAACATTCCGGTAAACTCTGGCACTACATCAATTGCCTTCGACCACCGCTAACGACTGACGACTGACTATCACACTTGTTGCCATTACTCCCATTCAAGAAACAGGTTGATTAACTTAATAACATTCCTACATTATTTGATTCATCAGAGCTGCTTACTGAACTACGGAAATGAATCGAATTCTTAACGATTGATCAAAATATGCCCATGTATTGCCCGCTTTTCGATACCTGTGCTTCGCGTACATCCTAGCACAAAACAATTCATACATGCTGATTGATAAGCTGCTATTACGAACATCACTCTTTGTGCAGGGAAATAATCAATATGGATAGTACAAAATTCTATGACATAGATAACACAAATAGTGATCTTACTATGATCATAGATAACACAAATAGCGTAACTCTTTTGGTTGATTGTTGATGAGTTACTTGTTTTCAAAAAGTGAGTAAATTTTAGATAGATGAGTTTGATAATTGAATTTAGATCTAAAGGCTGTCAAGATGATAAATATACGAGGAGACTAAATAGAGATCAGGGATTTACTCGCATGTAAACTGCTTGTTAGATTTTGAAAGATCCTGTAATTCGTTTGTTACATACTTACTGCCTATTTTCTTGCTCGTTTTGCTTTCTAATAACCCTTGGTCCCTTCGTCAGCTAGCATCAATTATTTTAGATAAGAATTCGTCTTATCTGGTTCTAGGCAGACAAATGCACTCGCTGCAGTAACACTGCACTCTAGGTGCTTATAATATCACCAACACATATAGAGGCTGCTGAAAACGATAATGGCGAAAAATTGCTAAACGTTTGCACATGGCAAATTCAAATGCTCCAAACTGTTGTTTGTATTATATAATTTTACATGTAGGTACCGCTTCACAATACTGATGTTAGACATGAAGTTGAATATTTAAGAACTGAAATTATTCAACCTTTTTCGCTTGAATGCTTTTCACTACACATGTAAATTAACATTTTAAGCTCCTCATTTACTATGGGAAACAAACAAAGGATTCTTGGAAATAATTAGCTAAATTGCTTACCCATGTACCAAGTACGGAAAATTACAAAGTTTATTTTTACCATTACGAATGCGGTGACCCTTGTGTGAATATCATTGTTTACGCAGGAAAAGAACAAACATTGATAGTGCAAGCCAATTTTGTATATTTATCCCTTATCACCGTTTAACATCAAGTGAGATTGTGAATGAAATTTTAACTGTTACGTGATTTCCAAATTTTACTACGTGGCGTTCCTAAACCATTGCACTTATGTTTACTCGATGTTGCATTATCGGTTTTGTTTTGTGCATTTTTGGCCTCAACAACAAGGTCAGGTCACTACCTTGATCACTACCAAACATGAGTTATTGTAAATGCAGTGTTCAATAACTAATTCATACTATATTTATTTAAGTACTATCACGTAAAGGTCATCTGCATAACTACGTATTTCATTGTTAAGTGAATCCAAAATTGAAGTGAAGAAGACACATGTTAGAATTAGTTGTAGTGGCTCTTAGTATCGTAGGCGCACGCGCAGGCATGCGTGCACGTAGCGGCCCGCGCCCGCGCGCTTTCCCCGCGGCGCCGCTCACCATTCATCGGAATGCAGGGCCTGTACTTCGGTACACCTCATTACCAATAGCAACCGTTTAGCCTTATTTGCGTTTTAACCAGTTGAAAGCCCTTAACGGAACAGGTGGACGTGGACTTGACTTTTGTCGTCTGTGCTACCAACTGGACATGTTTTGAGATCACTAATAAACACTATTATTATATGCCATATTATTTAAGTAAAACGACCCAAATGTCATGTTATTAATACTCGAATATTTGTTGTTACTACTTTTTTTTGTTACAGATTATTATAACGCAAAATTGTTTTCTAACATCCGTTAAGCAAATCCTTTTACAAGTACCTTCATAAATCAGCAAATATACTTATTTGTTGTAGTTTTATATATATATTTTTATAATGTCAAGTGACGGGACGGATAAGTCGTGCGACTGATAGTAAGCTACACGCCTGTCCATAACAGTTGCAGTGCCACTCAAAGCTTTAAATCGCAAAGATTAAGGGGCACTACCATTGCGCCCGTCACCCTGAGACATAAGTTGACAAGTTCCATGTGCCTGTAATTTCACCATATATGCGGGTTAACAAATGTTACTGATTATTGGAACCTTAAGAATGATTATATTTTTCCTGACTTGCAATGGGACATCAATACTGTACCTATAGTTAATAAACTTTTAAAACATTGGCAAGATTTTTTTAGATGTTGGTCTATATTTTATTGCGCATTTCATTTTTATTAAATAAATGGATTTGCTCTTGACCAGTACCTAGCTTTGGAGTAAAGATAGGATCTACGATGGAACGAGTTCGCCCAGAAGATGCCTATTCAGTCGCACCTTAAAGATACTCGGGTTCGGGCACATACGTGCTCGGAAACAGACACAGGCAATGAATTCCATTCCTGGATTGTGCGCATAATAAAAGATGCTGAAAGCGCTTGGTACGCCTGAAGGGAATATCGACCAAGTAAGGATGATATCCCGCCGTAAAAGAAGCGTGCGGGATGAGCTGATGGAGCTCATGAGCGCACTCACCGAAATATATTCTGTAGAAAACCGACAGACAGGCAACTTTGCGTCTGTAGGTTAAAGTATGAAGATTCGAGACTCCAAGCAAGATCGGACTTGTGATTTATACAAAGTTACGAGCTGTCAAGGCGTGAAATATCGGTTAACCTAATTAAGGACCCAGCTTCTTGGCTGTAACTCGTGCTTTACATTCAATATTAGCGCCAAAGTTAAGGTCTGCAATCAATATTATGTCAATGAGCTGCAAGCTGTCGGTAAGAGAGACAGATATACCCTGAAAAGTGGAAGTCAGATGAAATTGACTCCTTTTAGCGGAAAACAGACAGGCCTGCGTTTTGGTGACGTTAAAATCGACCAGATTATCATCTCCTCACTGAGCGACGAGAATTAAAGTCAAGTTCGTTGGCTCCATTGGCACCATTGCCTCTCTCAACGAACGGGTAACTACCCTGCTGTCTTTTGCGCTGGACAATATCTTAACAGTGCTGTCATCTGCATATTCAACAATACATGGGACTAGCAGGTTATTGATGTGACCCCTGAGGAACTTCGGCTTCGATAGCCATCAAATCAGATGAGCTGCCTTCAGTGACAACTCTGATGTACTGTTAGTCAAAGAAATCTGATATCCAGGTACAAAAGTCAGCAGGGATGCCGTAAGCTGGAAGCTTCCTAAGCGGACTTGCGTGCCAAACTCTGTAAAACGCCTTCAAGATATCTAGTGACACGGCCAGAGCCTCGCCACTGAGGCTCTCTACTCTTTATAAATAAAAAAATATATATCATAGTACTTCTGTATGGTCGCTTTTACAATAGTTCAAAGAGTTTAAAGTAAAACAAAACTATTTACAATTCCAAAAGCGGTTGAGGAATTTGACGAGATCTTCTCAACAATATCGGTACATTTGACACTCGCAGTTACAGTGGCATTGCCTTTATTACAGTTCAGCGTATGCATCACCTGCATAGCGATCAGACAGAAAAGAGCTCGTTACATTGCTCGTTGTATTAAGAGTAAAAATGAAAGAGGGTACTGATATAGGTATTGTATAGCGAAGTGTGGGTGTATAATATTGTGCAGAAAGCTCGCAGTTGGGTAGCGGCGGAGGGCTCGAGGCATGCTCGGAATGCGCGGCTCTCGGCGCCGGTTTACAAATAAAAGGGCCGCTCTAGCGCGGACTACACGTGTGATACATTACCGCGATCAATCTGTTAGCGCCGACGGCTGCGCTTGCGACCGCTATCGACGCAAGCATTATTAAATCGAGATGTCCTTTGAGTGAGGGTAGTGTTATTTGTGATTATGAATACTTAATGTAATTTGTGATTTTGAACCAATAACGTTATCGTTATCTTTATCGTTAGTAAAGTTATCGGTAGGTAGGAGACTTGTCAACGGAACGGATACCATCTTCTCAACCATGTGCTACAGACTAAGTGTGAGTAATTTTAAGTTTTTAAATTGTATAAAACTGAAATTAACACGAATATAACCAGTAGAGTACTGAGACGAACGACTATGAATCTATTAGTTGAGTTTAGGACGAGGGAAGGAAGTGTCGGAGAGGCAGAGCGCGTGAATGACATCTCAGAGGGTCGTTTGTCGGGCAGAGCCGGCAAGAAAGCAATCGCCCTGCGTTCGCTGACCCCGGCGGAGTCCGGACGTCACGGCTGAGAGAAGACGAGTGCAGCCGCGCCCGCGCCGTCTACTCGCTACCTTGGGTAGGCTAGGCACACTTCATCCTAATATTTTTATGCAAGTATCGTCTTTTAATATATAACAAGTCTAAGAATCTCTGCGAAGACGTTAGCTCAATAAACAGCTTCAACGATTTTACGTATAACATGAATTACTCTCGTAAAAAGTCGCGAATTACAGATACATAACACCTAGAAAACCATAGAAAGTTCCGTATTACAACGATGAAAGTGTCTGATAGCAATATATCTCAATACGAGGAATTCACCTGATTGTATTTAATTACTCAATACCTGTTATAAAATTAAATGTCAATCTTTCTGAACTTTCAAATATTTATTAATATTATTGTTTAAATAATATTAAGCAACATTTCTTGCTGCTACAGTGTTTTATGAACCTAGAGCAAATAAAGACTTTATTTTGTTTTATCATAAGCACTGAACGACGCGGTTTTCTTAAAACGATACGATCCGCCATATTGGAGACGCCATTTTATGGTGCCTATTTAAGATTTAGATATACATTTTTAGTTAAGATTTAGGTACTGCGACATAATGACTACAGAGAAAAGGCGATAAAAAATTATAAAAAATACCTTAGGGTTGTAATTGTAATTACAGTCCAAGAAGATTAAAGTGTTGCTCACTTCATCAAAGTAATATAATAAAGTTCGTTCTGCTCCCAAACATGAGGATCCATATTATTTAATTTATTCAATGCATAATTAAAATGAGCTCATTTATGAAGAAGGGCACCGCACACTTTGAAGTCAAAGACCCCAAATAAGTAGAGTATTTAAACTTTTACCAGCCGACAACTATTGCCCACGAATGTACCCACTTATTATCGTTGCATTGCTAGACGATTGTTTAAATTTCTTGGCATTTATTTGAAACCAGTGGGCGCAACCGAAATCATGTATGTTTTATGTTTTTTCTATGGGATGATAGATGCTATTGAAATAGAATACGTTGAAATAATTATTATTAATACGTAGATAATTACTGTAATATTCAACGTTATTACAACATGTACGAGTTGCGATAAAAAATAACAACAATATGCCTTCACACCCATTAATTGGCAGCATACTAGGACATTCCCTGTATTTAATGTGAATGTTAGTGTGAAAAAATCAGATCATAATAGTACATTATCATAAATATATCCGTAATTAAAGTTGTTCTAAAAAAGGTAAAAATTATTTTAACGTCAATAAACAAGTAAAGCAAAACGACAGTAATTTATAATGGTTGGGTAATATTTTTAAATAACAATTTGGTAACTTTATAAGCAAAAACTGGTAACACTGATTTGATCTTCCAGCTAAAATATCAAAACGTGCTTTTTAAACCCCTGTAAATATGATTTTGAAAATTATTCCCAAATGTATCACTACAGTTTAAAATAATTTCAAATAAATATTATAAGTGCTAACGTAACAATGATTTTTTTTATTTGTGAGCAATTTACAGAGAGTCTCGTATTTTCTAATATGTCAGCGAAATGGTCAATAGAATTTATATTGCAACTAAAGATATATTGATATACAATCTAGATGCTATTACAGAATGGACCATCCATGGATTGTGATGAGTAAATATTGGTTTGTCGGCTTCCTGGACATTTTCCATAGCAAAAGAAAAGAAAACTTTTTTAATGATACCAAGTGACAGGACGACCAGGTCGTGCGCCTGGTGGTAAGCGACACGCTTATCCATAACAGTTGTAGTGCCACTCAGAGCTTTAAATCACAAAGATAGATGATCTTAGATAGGCGAGAGATAAGTTGACAAGTTCCCATGTGCCTGTGATTTCACCAGCACCCCTTACCCTTCAAAACCGAAATGCACATTACTGGTTGGCGGCAGAAATAGGTAAGGTGGCAATACACAAGGAGTTCTACTGCTACTAAAAACCTTTAAAGACGAGTATTTTTTTGCAAATGACTATTAAATAAAGTATCTTATTCAAACTTTTCTATTGCTATAATCGTCTTACATATACATGCTGAAAATTTACCTGAAATTCGTTTTTCGATATTTTAAGTGAGACGCCTTACCATGAACTCTTATTACGATTCAGTTTGGGACCTAAAATGAATCGTTGTGAGACAGCGCTACATGAAGTGTATATGACCATCCCGCTTTTTTGTCGTTACGAACCTATAGTGAACTATAATAAGAGTTCATGGTGAGGCCCATTATTGTCCCTCTCATTTTAGCAAAACATTACATAGTGTACAGCTTGTATGGCGCACTGCGAGTGTGACGTCACAAGCATGTATAAGCTATTTCTTTCTGACTCCTGATTTCTATTCAGAAACAGTCATTCGACTGTAACTATTTTATCTTTCGACGAATTTTAATTGTTTTTTCACAACTGACCATAAAATTTTGTTCACTTTTAATTATAATAAAAATACATTTAGTTTTCGATGCTTGTGTACAATATACAGTTACTAAGCGAATTTTCGCTTTTTCAAAATTTAAACTTATTTTCAGAAACATCAAAGTTCATTTCACGAAGTTGACTTTTTTCTTTAAATGACGATATTGATTTCCACATGCAGTATAGGTACATACGTTACTTTTAGCGCTAACGCCACAGTTAGAAAACAAAAATCCGCAAGTCATTTACATGAAGAGCAATAAAAAAGAGGAACAAACGAAAAGTCCATGGTTTAGAATGGTTTTAAAAATTACTGAAAAAGACCTTATCGGCAAAAAATTGTTAACATAATTATCAAGAATTATGACAAAAATATTTATTATTGTTACTATATTTTTATTTGTAATATTGCAAAGCGTTTTTTATGGTGGAATTATAAAAGCTCACATTGATATTAGGAATGTTTTAATAGCAAACATTTAGGTGGCGCCACTATACTCAGCTGCGCAGCGATTGAATAGTAGAAATTTGTTTTGAAAAGCGTCGTACTTTATCTAGGAACTAAGTGGGAGACTAAGATTAGATAGTCGCAGGCGCAGCCCTACTAGCGATAACGCTCCGGATTCCAGCGCGATTTACACGCCCCACATTCGGTTTGGGAACATTTCGTCCTATCAAACAAAACGTGATGATATTATTTTTAATGGAACACCTTCTTTAATTTTTTTTTCTTTTATTACAGCGCGAGTTTAGAAATAAATGTTTTCATTTAGATAAACTAATTGACAACAAGTATTTTCAAACTATTGTGATTTTTTTAAATATGATTTTATATAATACTTGCCTACTACAGTTGTTGTGAATCTTTTTTTAAATATATTTTATAAGTATGACTGCTTATTACTAATAAAATAACTTCTACTCGACTAAGTCTACCACAATGACATTTCAAAGGACTATTGGCATACTGTCATCAAATAATTACTTTAATATTCAAAATTAAAACAAGACCTTTATGGTATTCTTAAAATATATTATTTGCGCATATGAAAAAAACTAAATTTGTATAAGAATATTTTTTTATTACCTCTGAAGCAATCTAAACTACATTAATAGCTGAAATCAAAGTAAGCTAAAATATTTAAAAAAAATATTTTCGAATTTGTACAGTAATTCATTACAAATGACAATTATAATGATTTATTGAAATAATTATGAAATAAAATTTTATAATATTTGTAAAATTAATTCTTAAATTCAATTCAATATTTTTTTCTAATTTTATAATCGTTTAAAAAATTTTACGTCATAACATAAATGATTAAAATAAAAAATAATCGATATTATAAATACAAATAAGAAGTTGAGTACATTGAACACTACCATAAAAGCGCGCGCCTGCACAAGTAGTGCCAACCTAAGCGCACAGCGACCGCAGCGTGTGGCAACACGGACACGCACTTTTTACGTACTTTTTACGCATCTACCCTCAGTTTGACTTAGCGCCTACGGGATATTGACGAAAAAAATAACGATTTGGAAAAAAAATTAATGTTTGTAGCCATATTTGAAGCACCATGATTGGGCCTTTTCGCATTAACATTATTTTTCAATAAGTATTAAATATTTATAAAAATAAAGCAATTTAAAATACTTTTATATATTATATGTGATTAGTAACTATATTTGAAACATCTTATATAAAAATTATATTTTTAAATTGACAAAATCCCAATATTTTAAGGTTTTTTTACGAGGTTTCCAAAACTTTTAAAGTAACGTGTTACATACAGAATTGTTATTTCAGCAATCGAAGATTAACATTTTTTATTTATTTTTCATTTTCCATTATTTGGATAGATGTTTTAAAGAAATAAAAATATATACACATTTTTTAATTGGATAACTTAATAAATATAGCAGTTTTCTACCACGGCATTTCTGAGGAATTTTTCAATTGTTTCTTTAGAATTACATATAAATAAATATGTAACGTAACAATGTTTTTAAATTAAAATTTTTTATGAATTAATTTTATTTAGTATATGTTGAAATATAAAAGCCGAACAATATTATTACAATGAATTAAATAACGTTGTATTTTAAAGTATTCATGTATGTCTCTTTCCATTTGATATTCCTGGCTTAAGTTATAAAATTCATAAGTATCAAATATATTTATTAAAACTAAAAAATATTTTAAAATTAATATTTTTTACGATTTTCACATTAAGTATCATGCAAAATAAATATTTAAAAAAATTGAGTTCTTAAGTTTTCGCGATTGGAAATGAAACTATTTTTTCTAGGAGGATCTAAATCACTTATCTATATTTATTTTTATTTTATTTTTTCAAACAATCGAACGTTACGGGCCCTTTAGAGGTCCCATGGTCACGACAGAAATTTGATTAATTATAATTTGTGGGATATTTATATAATACTCATCTGGAGTATTTTGTTTTTCGGTATAGGTTTACAGTTTGAAGTAATACTTAATAATTATATTGAATTAACACCTACTTTTAGTATAATTTCTTTCAGCTGACATATCACCGACTAGAAATAGTAAAAAAAAAGATATTTTTAAGTTTTGTTATTGTATTTTTATTGAAATAAATTGTGCGTATATGGGGATGTACTTTTAAATGTGCATCAATAGTTCTGTTGGATGGCTAAACATATTTTTATATAATTTTTTATAATAAACTTATTTGGTATAATTATAATATTCTTGCCTCTTTTTAATTAAGTAAGTCTTTTTTAATTAAAAATAGATGTTTGTAGTTCATTAATATATCAAAAATGAAACTACGTTACTCTCAACATACTTCTTCAGACCAAAACGAAATTATATATATATATTGAATTTTAATAAAATTTGAATCAGTGTTTTTAACGCGGAAACAAATATTTACTGGTGTGCCTCAAATAAATTAATTAATATTTTAGTTCTTATTTCATGTGAATTACAATTAAGTAATCGCAACTACATAATTCACAAAGAAAAACCAAATTCATAAAAATAATCTGTCAGATCTGGATACCAATTTACATTTGTATATGGAAATATATTGACTTATTTGTTGGTTTATTTTTAAGTTAAATGGAATTGAATTATTTAAATTCAGTAAATATTTATGTAAGTACTGCACCTCGGTTTTTATTCTATACACCTCTTTATCATCTTTGATTTCCATATTATTTCATTTGTTATGTAAATTACACTGCAACAAATAAAATTAAAAACAATATGTCTTACAAACAATACTTCGATACTCGAAGTATATTTATAAACAATAATTTGCTTCTTTTGAAACCTATCAAAATTATTTTAAAAATACCTAAAATAAATATGTAAAAGTAACTCGAATCACACTTGATTCAAGTTACTTTTGAATTGATATGAATTGGAATTTTCTTATGAATACAAACTTGGGAATAATTTATAATGCTCCTATCTTTATCGCATTGCATTGAACTGTTTACTAAATAATATTTCCAGTTTGTTATCCCCAAAATTTTGCGTTAATTTTGTCTAAATTATTTGATTTGGATGGCTATGGAATTTTCGGTTTGTGTAATGTTAAGTTTGGCGATTGGTATGGTGGAAGGAGCACGTGGCGGGTGGGCGCGACGTAGCCACGACGACGCTGCATGTCAGTTTTCTGTAAAAAATTATCAAAAGTAGCACACGCGGGGCGCTGCGGCTAGCAATTCGCAAGCCCGCGCGCATGTGTGGTTCATGTCGAGATCGACGCGCTCGTTCGTGTGCGTAAAGTGAAGGTCGAACGAATATTTTGTCCCTACTCCGCGGTTTATTGGTGTTCACGAGTCGGCGTTGTGATAATGAGTTGCTGTGGCACTGCTTGCTCCAACGACGAGCACCGTTCGTAGAGAGGGACGGCTGGCGGCTTGCGCGTGCGCCGCGGAGCCGTTGCCGGCACTGGAGTGGCCTGCCCTCATCAGTCTCCCCGCGGCGGGGCAACAGTTCGTGTGTGTGACACCGCATCGACTGCGCTCGCAGCCTGCGGGCTCCGAGTGCTTTGCGTCGCACACGAATATTTTTAGATAACAGCGCTAATAATTTATTCGCAAGTTAGTGTTCGCGCGCACTTTTACGGATACCGGTCGAGACGCATGCGGGCTCGTTTACACAGCATAATGCGGTGGCACGGCATCGGTGATCGGGCGCAGGCCGCCGCTTGCGGAGACGTCCCGATAGGTAAGCTGCGCACTTCCTGCGCGCGCGCCGCCATGTTCGATTTCAGTCGGAACGTCACTTCCGCCAAGACCGGAACCGGCACGAGCCGTGTGGGTTAAAGCTGAGGACCCCGAGGCGACAGTGGTGCGTGCACGCACACCGTCGGCACTCAACTCGGTCAGGTCAATGAGCGACGGCTCTCGATTCATAAAATGTCGGTCGTTCCATTCACGCCGCGGCGCGGTGCTGCGGTGACCGTTCGTTCACTCGTGACCCTCACTTCTTCGAATATTCATGTCTCCTCGATAACATCGTAACCTATGACTTCTTTTCGTATTATCAAGTTGTTTAGTGAGCGTCCGCCGCGACCTAAAACCGGACTTCGTGCTGTGTGCTGGAAACATAAGTGACCATTCAACCGTTGCTAAACGTCCAACTGTGAAAATGTTGTGGAAAGTGATAAAACAGTGATTACAATCTCAATCAATGGAATGTTACTTCTAGTAGCGTAAGATTAGATTATAATTTTTGCTACCTATTTTATTTTGCACTTTGCAATTTTTCCTAACAATAATCTCAATATAGAACATAAGCATTCAGCACTATCATTAACTATCTACATTTAAAATATGGTAAAATCAAAAGCATTGTAACAGAATTTACAAGTTGAGGGTAGTTCTAAAAGATGTAGAAATTCATCTAATAAATAGATAAGTAAAGATAATAAACACCTGTTCGAGATTTCCTATGAAAATAGTTTTTGCAGTAGTCTGAATAAGCAACATATAATGTGGATAACATTGTAAAACAATAAGGTGTACCGCTGGCAGCGACAGAACGTCGCGGTCGCGTCGTCGCCGACAGGACGTAAGTACGTCACCAGAGCGTGACGTCTGGGGGCTTATTCCACTACATGTGTTCCTTTTCTACATCGGATGTCACACCTATTTCACTTTGAAATCGCTTTAGTAATTGGAAATATTCTTTAACAAACCACGAATACAGTCGCGGTCGAAAGGTATCTGATACTATGACTTATCTTCTACTGATAATATGACAACTGTGATACACTAAATCTCTTTCTTAAATTTTCTTTTTTTTTTTAAATACCTGCTAAACAATGCTTCTTAGTCAATTTTATATAATAAATGATAACTTTTGACATATTTCCGTTTTGATACTCTTTTGAGTAAACTATAGTCGACTAGAAGTTACTTTCTCCGCGAAATTTTCGCGCAATTTTTTCGCGCGTCACATCACATCGCTATCTCGTTGTTACATCTGTCAATTGTCTATTTATATTTCTTGACTATTGTTTAGCCATAGAATTCGTTGAAATTCATCGTGCATTATTTTTACTTTTTTATGGTACTGTAATAAATAATTGTATTTTAGGTTTTTTCAATGAATAGCAAAGATTTACTATTTACGCAAAATAGAAAATTCCTGTTCAATTAAAATATCGGAATATCTAAAATTAACGATTATAATGGTAAATAACAAACGAAACCCTTAAGTCTTTCTCGTTTTATGTCCTAAAAATTCTTTCAAAATAGATTACTAAACAACTGCGTAGTATGAATTATCCTTCACAGCTGTTACCGTGTTTGTATTGCCACATTTTAACTTCCTACTCGATCACTAATGTAGTCAACATACATACTTTTTCACTTTAATATATTTAATGTTCATTTTAAAATATCTAGACAAATGTCATTTTCACATAATTTTTTAAACCATACACCATATGCTTTCTAATAATTACAGGTACACACATTTTGCAATTTGTTCCTAATTTCCACTGGCCACCCACTGTCCTGTGTTAGTAATTTCTTAGTGGCCCAACCACTTAAAACTTGATCGGCCACCATCGTCATATGAGAAGGCAGAAAAGCCCATAAATAACATTGTCTATCCTACATTAGAGTGAACTCGCGATGACAGATGAGTCAGGTGGGAGAGACGTCACGACACGTGTGCCTGCCGCTACTGACTCACAGCATCTCACTCACTCGGCTCTGTGACGTAGCTGTCGGTCGACGCAAGCGCGGCCGCCCCCGCGCGCCCTTCCACGCTTCAACCAACCTTTGCCCCATAACAAATTGCAATTTCATAAAACAACCGTCACTTTAATCGACGTTTGCACCGTATGTCTCAGTGACACTTTTCGGACACGCACGCCGCCTACTAACCGCCAAAACCCTGAGCTGTTCGCAGTCGGAGTGCGTGGTGCGCCTCCGCTTCCGGTGCAAAACAAGCCGCGTGGGCGCAGATTTCATAAGCATTTCCTTCGCGGCGCTTCCTCTCACCGAGGGACATATCCCTCGAGCCGCAACCTAGCTCGCCTCTGCAAGCTCTCCATTCATTTGACCGTGTTGCTGTGAATTACATCACGTTGCGCCGCCACCGTCAGCGTGTAGGCCGGACAGAGAGCGGTATGCAAATGTCATATTACTAAATTGGTCAATCATTAACTATTGTATCCGCACTTATGAGTGCGGCAGTTTCGTCATTCACGATCGCATTCAACGCGCGTCGCTTCCGTCTGCGCATAATCTCTGCTGTAAACCTCTAACTGATTGTGGATTTCCGCTCATCCATAGTAAGCCACTACACACGTCTTGCACCGCACCAGTATTCTTAGCTCCACGATAAGCCATTAAGGGTCGCTCCATAAAAAACGATCATTATAAAGGATGTAAAGACTACACCGGCGCCGAGCCTTCCCAGAACTGGGACTATTCTTATTTCGTGCTCCCGCCTTAGTCACGGCCTTTTTGTAAGGTTTTGGTCATTTTTTTCACAGGAGCGGTTCCCTTGTGAGAGTTCCAAGGAAATGGCTTATTTGGATTTCGTACAGGAGAAGGGCTTATCTTAGGGCGTCGATCGACCGGCGAGGCTGGGAACGTCGGGCGCGAATCATTACGCGACCGCCAGCCAGTGCCCCACGCGCCTGCGCCCGCGCCACATACCACCCAACCATTTACATGTCATCGTCGGTGTCGTGCTCGTGACGTCACTCGCTATTCATAGACACATTCTCCCACTCACTACAATTATATAGAAACGAGTATCTTCCAGCTGATTCTTTTTCAGTGCATGACGTAATGTAAAGACCACACGTTTTTAATAGACATATTATTAATTATTCATATAATTAGGGGAAACAGTACCTTGTCGTGATGCGTCCGACTAGTTCGAGCTTCACGGTTGAGCTCGCTAGCACGGTGAAAGAGTCAAAAAGGACAACGACTTCTACAAATACGAATGAATATACTATATAGAATATTAACGTTTAAGATTTGTTATAAATAATTTGGCAAAATTAAAAATTAGAGATATATGTGAATTCATGTATTTAAAAAATTCAATTAAATTCCAAAAAAGGTCTATCACGAAAAAAAATATTCAAAATAATTGTAACTAGTATTGGTACAACAGGATCGGTCAATTATGACATAGAGTTGCTATAATTTCCAAAAATATAAAATTCTCTTGAAAGTACATCGGTTTAATCCACGTAGTAACTAATTGTTACAAAATTAAACAAGAAGGGATGGCCTAAAAGCTTTAGCTGAATAGTGGTATTAAGCAGAGTTTCACGCTCCACTGAGTCGGCATGGTGAAAGGACCACAAAGCTGTTGCACAATATCTATTAAATTTCTTTCATATTTTCTGAAATAAGAACAAAAGAAAGTTCAATGTAGAGCGACGTTTATATAATTTTTGAAGTATCACGGTCGGGGTTTTTATATCGAAATGACATTTTATCGAAATGATGATGACAAATGACATTTAAATTTTTATTTTTATTTATATATAAAACATAAATATTTAAAAAGGCCCAAATATATTGCTGTTAATAACTTGACAAGATAATACCTAACGACCAGAATTCGTAGACATACTACGTAATTTTGAAAATGTTAATTATTGTTTTAATCATAGTGTTTATGTGCGTTCTTGTCAACATCTCGAACACTTGTGGTCAATAATACACAGTTAAATCAACTTAACCCAACACTCAGTTAATCTCAACTCAAGTTTCACTGTTAACTTGACAACTTTATTGACCAAATAACAGTATCAATATTTTCCATCGACTTCGTTTTTCTTTTAACCTATACATTCATAAAGAGAATCGCATGATGCTTATTTCACTGTACAAAGTCATGAGCACGTTATGCTTGACACAAGAATTAAATTCAACACTATGCCGACTTCGATAAGAGTGACCCAGCCAAAGTAAAGTGAGAAGCTTGATGTGCTTTTGACTGTACCATTAATTCAACATAGGTGCAATTGAAATAAAACAATGTCTATTCTTTCAATACCTATTTATCACTAATATTAACTGAGCTGTGTGCCGTACCCACGGGAAAATAATTAATTGCCTAAATAATACAACATTTTCGCACACAAAAATAAATAATGTCGTAATAAATCATAATTCTCACTGATTGTCTAATGCAACAATTATAATGTACTGTGGAAAATTTCAACTGACTAGAAATCTTTAATACTAAGACTTGGCGGTAGTGGAAAAATAGCTTTTAGTCCCTTCATATTTAGTTTTCAACTGCAATGCATTACGATTGTCATTAACTTCTTCTCCGTATTATAATGAACCTCCTATCACTCCCATTCCAAACCTCAGAGTTATGAATTTACATATCCTAATCTCAATTAGACCTTTGTTTTGGATTTTCAGTTGCGGTGACGAAACACTCCAGTGTCAACTTTCTTCCTCACTCTTTGCTAAAAGGACCCGATCTTCGTTAACTGAAATGATGTGTTTGGCGACCAATAATCTGTATTACTCGGTAAGTAGTCTTCCTTACTTTGTAAGTTGTCTATCTTGTGACATGAACGTTCAGTCATCGGAAATGAAATACAGTTTCCAAGGGATGACATTATGCAAAAAATCAACAAAATATCACAAATTCCAATACCCTTTCACGCATTTCCGGCGATGAACTGAACTTGTTTATGCACCGATTGTGTATTAAACCCGAAATGGAGCGTCAGTAAACAGTCTAATGCGAGCATTTGTGTTGTTTAGGTGCGCACGCAGGTCACGGGCCCTTATTGAGGGCAAAGGGAAGTTATAAATCTGTCGGCGCGAACAATGGCGCGATAAGGTGCACCTTGCGCCCGCGCCGATAGTGCCCCCGCCCCTCTCTCGCGCTTGCGTCGCACCTCGCTGAAAACGGCCAAAATAAACCCTTTTTCGGTGCCCCCATTCGTTCAACAAGCCCTTTTGAATACTATTTAGTACAGATCTTTTCTCCTTATTATACATATATAAATGAATGTCACCTATATGTCGTTGCTTTTAGGGTTTTTTTTTCCTTTTTACCGTGCGTTTCTTAGTAAAAAAATGATAGTCATAAAATGTTGGAATTGAGTTCAAGTAACTGAAATTGTTGAACTGTGAAGTAGCCCAATTAGAAAACAACAACAAAATACATTTGTCAAAATAGTTTTTATTCCTGTCCGAATTCAAAGCCCGTACGGCCCCCGAATTTCCATAAAAAAACTGTAAAGTGAAACCCTCCTGGAAAGGAATTGCGTGAAGTGTCATTTTAAGTGTTGCTAAGCGCGGTAGAGTGGCACAATAAATTCTCGAACACAATTATACCGTCGCGTGCACTAGAGACAAAGTTTGTTTATCATTATCAGTCATGTAATTGTACGTATGTAGGTAAGTAATTGCAGAGCATATTTAACGCAGGTCGGGTGACGACAGAACCGCGGGAAACTAGTGGTCGGCTTACAAACCTTATCGGGCGTTGACCTTCGCACCTAACTGAGCCTCACATCTCGCTCAGTGCGCGGCTAGTGACTGCACTGTGCTTGTGCTCAATTTCAGGGACCGCCCGCCTAACCACATAGCTTTGACACTGAAAACAAACTCAAACTTTTGCGCAATGAAAAGCAATTGCTCTATAACTCTCTCAGTCTAATTTTCTCAGTTTTTCTGGCTTTATCTTCACGGAAGTCGTACGCTGAAATATTTACTTAACCATTAGAACAAAAATACGACAAGTAGATATCCAAAAAAGGCGACCTTGTTTATGGCAACATGTAATACGTATGTCTTACATTAGTATGTAGAGTCGAGCTGGTGATGAGGTGATTTGCAATGTGACAGAGACCTGGACGCCAGGTAGGCGCCGGCGAGACCTTGACCCGTTCCCCGGCGCGGGCGCACACAATGGACGATTCCGCGACATCTGAGCCGACACCCGACCGACACGGCATCGCGCCCCCGCCCGCGTCCCACTCGCGCCCTTTCCTGTCCTCACTCACACTTTTGCCTTTCACTAGCTCATGAACATTTTATATGAAAACACTGAACTCATCAATAACTTTATTCAGGCCAACACTGGGCTAGTTAAGTAAACGACTAATTAAAAAACTGAACTCGTTGTTAATTACTTAGGTATATGTTAATTGTGGTTTACTTAATCAAACGTGTCGGACATTTCTATTGTGGCAACTTGTGGCGATAATCGAAATAATCGTGACAGTGTAAAGTCGGTCATGTTTGTAATTAGAGGCAGCGAATGGTGGAGAGGGGGGAGGGGGGTGTAAGTAAATTCGGGGGGCGGCGCAGGTCGTGGCCTGCGCTTGCGCTTTGAATAAAACATGCGGGCGCCGCGCCTTGGCGCCACCGCCGCGCGCCCCGCTGCCGAACAAAACAATAGCCGGAATCTAGGTCCAGACGCGACACTCGATAACTCTCGCGCTTTACACCTGACATACCTATGATCAAACCAATTGCTGACTACGTAGAGGTGGCGGGTGAAGATTACTAGTTCTCTATGTAAGAATTTTAATTTTTTTTTTTACATTTCAGTGTTTATAATAATAGTATTAAATAATATCAACCCTACAAGATCGTATCAAAATGATGTCATGGTTACACGTGTATATAGAATGGTGTACAAAAATTTGCTTGTCTACTTACATTCTTATGTGAGAAACAGTAAACAATATGTTTTTTTTTTGCAAGCGATACTGCTGTAATACGATCTGCCGTAAGGAATGTATATTCCGTGTAAATAAGTGCAGCGAGCAAGCATTGGAAATGTGACGTAGACTTTATTATATTGCTAAAGTATTGCTTTTAATCTTTATTATTTGTCCATGAAAGAATATTTATATGAATTCATTAAATTAGAGAGTATAATGATTAATGAATTATGAAAAACAGTATTATTGATTTAAACAGCGTCGAAAGCCGAAAAACTCAATGCAATAAAAAACAGTGTTTTAAAATACTATCTCTGGAGCCGGTACAAATCTCGTAGCTGTTTGCGTAGCGTGCTACGACGTGCAAAAACGGACCTTTGAACGGTCACTTTCAATATGAATTTGCAATATATGTATAGGCATAATCAATGAGGGTATTTTTATTGTCAAAAGCGTAAAATACACAACCGTCATTAGCTATACAAAAATGTAAAACGGTAGAGTTAATTATAGTATATTATTATGCGAGACGCGCGTTATGAGCACGTAGCAGCTATTAACGGGGGAAACTTATGTCGCCGGCTTAACGCGCCTCGTCGTCATCATACTAACTACCCAATAAACAGCCCCGAAATATCCGGAACTGATATCAAACAATGTTTGCATATAAATATCATTAATGACACATTAATAAATAATATATGTTATAAATTCATTAATCGTGGGTTACGGGTTTTCTATCTGGAGAGAAGAAGATTATATATTTCAGGAAGCTCGAACGTGGTTCTGATTAGTTACGAGTGAGCACGTCGATAATTGAATGAGTACGCAATACTGCCAATGCACTATATATATAAAACGTCGTTTTATTAGAATTAGTTTATACAATTATATTTTGAAATTGCCGCGATATTTAATTTATTAATTATGAACCACGAAAGCGCGCATTTATTGACCTTATCTCCGGTGAGCCTTGTGCTTTCTTTGCTTGGTTATTCGTTAATGAGGAAAGTGCGCGACAGCGGAACGAAACACGCTGGGAACCGCCGCCGCTTCACCACCGATTAAGTTATTACCTATTTTTGAAGGTCCATGCGTTACATCCACAAAATTCAGGCAACTTATACGAGAACACTATGTGAACCCAAGTATGTCTTTTAACGACAGAATTTATATCCACATCATGATTTAAGATGAGAGCGCCCTAGCTAGATGGTGCCTAAGAAAATGTCAGCGATCGCCTAACGGTATCGAGCAAACTTTCTACGATGACAGTGCTTCTTAAAAAGTTGCAGAAGTTTATGATACAACGCAGCCAAGCAAAACCTTATCTGCAATTCTATTTGAAAATGTAAAGCTTCGCTAAATGTACCTCGTGACGAACGTTTCTATCGTTCGATTCTAAAGCCGCGCACTGGCACAGCGCGTCCACCGCGTGCGCTGGTGTGAACGGGCGCATCCGCCACCCTGCGCTTACGCAGCTATAAATAGCAGCGGTCTCTTAAGGCGCAGCATTTCCGGGCTGGAAGTGTGTAGCTTCCGCTATGAGCGGTCGTTGACGCGCGTGCATTGTCGCGCATTCCCCGCCGCCAGCGTCGGCGACGTTTTTAAATAGAGGGCCGATTACTAGCGTCTGGCCGCGGCGCCGGGCACATGACCGCGCAAAAGTGCAGCGCCCGCCGCGTCACGGGCTATTTGCGACGCTGCCGCCACCGCGCCGCTAGCTGCCCACTTCGTAAGCTGCGATTTCCCATACTTACTTGCAAAACCTATGCCAAATTATCTACTATAATTGCAACGATTCTTTCAAATAACTATTCTTTTAAATTAACCAAAGGTCTCACTACTGGGTCTTCTTTAATTAGATAGTCCACCATGCTGACACGGGAGACACCAAATACAAAATATTTATTACCCTAACATTAAACATGTTACACATAAGTATCTAACCAATATACACCGGCCGGTGTTTTGTCTAGACGATTCGTCGGCATTTCATACGAAAACTGAAAGTTTATGACCTTAAATCATGAAATAAAAATATTATTTTCCGAATCAACACAAAAGCTGTCTGTACCCCTTGAAGTATTTCTCTAACATGAATCAGAAGTGCAAACTCTGGATAAGGTATTGATGACGAACATCATTGTTATTAAATTTTCAATGTCATATTTCAAAATTGTTAAAACTACCGCAATTCTTGATGGAGAAATAGTTAACATCAAGATTGTAGTGAGGTTCAGTGGAGTTATGTGATCTTGTAAAGCTTTTCTGGAGCTAGAGCTCAGTCTCATCTCGGCGGCTATGCTGAGTCGTGGCCCGTTGCTGAATAAATTCGGAGGGAGGCGCACTGGAATGCGGGAGGCGCGGGGCGCGCGCGCGGGCGGGGGCGGCGTGCGACTGGCGCGCGCGCCGCTGTCCCACGGTCGCGAGGCCCCCTCTCCGCACGCCGCACCCCGCGCCTGCCCCGGCCACTTTCTTTCGCGCCATAAAGGTCGTTTCAAATATTTCGGAATGCTGTTTGGTGACATTTCACTAGCGGACGAGGGGGGTGCGGAATGCAGTGATGTGCCGTGCCATTCTGCTGTGCGCCGCTGCCTCAGGCGGACCCTAACTCTGCTCGCAACTTAGTGCATCTTGTATGGGTCACTTCAACGCCGCAGCATTGTTGTCTTCCTTTCTAAAGTGCGAGATGCTGGTAACTAAAAGCAACAAATATGCTTTACTCAGGGAAATCCCCATGTCAATTTTGCATGACTGTTACGTCAAAGAACAGGCACCTGCGGAATTGCATTGTGAGACTTATCACTCGACCTAAGAAATTATGCCGATAGACAAGAATGGATAAGTATATCGGGGTCGTCTTCCAGTAGATCTGCTGTATCGATTCGCGGTTAAAGCTCATCTACACTTTCCACGTTCATGTGTGAACTGAGTTTCTCCAATTAATAGATTCGTTCCAATAGCAAACAGCACGCCGGAGAAAGCAACGCCGGCCGGCAAGGGTCAACGTCCGATGGAATTCACACCGACCACCGCCGTAACGTTTACGAGGAAATGCGGCGTAACGCTCTAAAATTTCAAAAACCGCGCTCATTTTCCCATTCTGGGAAGACGAGTGCGGCGCAGACGAAAGCCAGAGCGGTAGCAAGCAACGACGACGCCGGAGCGGTGGCCGGTGGTCGGTAGGCGAAGAGCTGTGTGCGCTTATCGAGTTGCGCGCCGCTATGAATGGAATGCGGTTGAGGTTGCGCAAGCGACTAGCTGCGCGGCGCGGCGCGGAATGCGCGCGGGACGCGGGGCCGGAGAGGCGGCACGCAGCGCGGGGGGCGCAGGCTGCGGAGCACGCTGCAGCCTCCGCTGCATCTCGCGGCCATTCACGCCGCGGCCGCTGTGTGGTCGGCGAAATAACTCACCGTTAGAGCCGCGGAATGTTAGCTCTATCTCTATACCTGCCGCGCTGGTGCCGGTGCCCGCGTTCCCACTTTACGACATACCATACCAGAGCGCGAGATAAACTCTGATAACGACAGAGATCTCAATTTGAAACGACTTTACATTCCATTAATTTGATGACTGTGTCATTATTGCGTTTTATTTTCAACAGACCTTGGATTATTCAATGTTTTAAACGGAATCTAGCACCAGAGATGGAAATAGACTAAGAATGCTCCGTGTGGTCGTGTCCATGCCGCTACATTGCAATCGACCAATTACCGATCTGTTACGGAATCTAGAAATATCCTATGGTTCATATTCATAACGGTTACAAAATTTTTAAGTATGTCGGTAGGTGGGTAATAAATAAATCTTAGGTTATCAAAATTTTCCTTTATAGTTGTACATCATAAAACCTTCTGGAGACATGATTTTGTAGCGTTACCTATTCAAATAAACATAGTAAAAATCAAAGCAACTATTGCTGTCATATACATATATAATATTTGTGGTGACAAACACTGTCCACTGCAGCGAATGCTGATTTCATACAACGCAATATTTTCGTTGCACAATAGCAGTGCGTGAGTTCGCTACGTGAACAATAACCGGCTCAAGTGTAAACGAATGAATTTTTAATAATTAATGCGCCCGTAATTGCTGCCGCGGTGCGCTGCATCTTACGTGAAAATCAACGGCTGTCATATCGCCACAGCTCGTTTTCTAAGCGGTCTTTATCCTACATTCAGCCGATTCTAAATGTACTACTGAAAATCTGGCGAGTGCAATGCACGCCTAATAGCTACGTGTTGTCGCCGCCGCAACACTATCAATAGTCGGCACGTCAGCCGGCCTACATAGCTGCCGCGAGGCAAAGCGCGGCCGGGATTGTATTTCGTCACCTCTCGTGCTAAATTCCGCTGTCGAACCCATTGTTCCCGTTTGTGACATCGGCAAACCTCCGGGTCTCCCGCGCCGCCAACTTTGCTTCTGACGTAACTCGCCGTCGCCGCCACTGCGTTTCTGTGAAAGCGACGCGACGTTTTGCCGCTGACCTAATGTTTATTATTCACACAATCTAATTCTGTCAAAATCTTCGAGTGTAACACTTTCATTCATTTCGTTTCTCAATTTTATTGGGTCAACGCAGCTTAGACACAATGCTAAAAACTATATAATGGATATACTCCAATTCCCTGTAAAAAGGCATCCACTAAGACGTTATAGTCCTCATTATCGCTCGAGTGTAAACACACTTCGCGATAAAATGCAGCATATTTGAGCTAATTCCCATACTTGTCAGCAAGAGTTAGTGGGTGCGAAGGGCCGCGCGGGGGATGCCACGTGTGGCCCACATAGTACGCCCGCGCTGTCCGCCGGATGTGACGTCACGCACCACCTGCAGCCATGCCACCTACCAAACTACCCACCACTGTCTAGTACGATATAAATATCTTCGAGATCTCAACTCAACACCATATGCCCAATTCCAATCAATGAAGGTTACATTAGAGTAAACCGGTATCGCCATTCATTTTAGCCCTTGAGTTATACATCCTACCTACGCTTTCCATCTTCATCCAGTTAACACAAAAATAGGTACTTAGTACCATACACATTCACGCAATTTTTGAGCCCATAAGAAAACATTCCGCCAACCAACTCACACAAATTAGAACTAGACGCCGTATACAATAAGTACCGATTTGGCGGAATAATTGTACTGGCGCCGCTACTCCCGCGCGGCCGCCCCAACAAGGCCGGAGGTGCTTATTCGCACCATTTGTGGCGGGCTCCCGCCTCGCCTAATTAGTGCTGGTGCGGACGGTGCTCGTGTGGGTGAGCTGCGCCCCCGGCCCTGACGCCTTCGTTTATTGCCATTTTAGTCAGCCTTAAGTAAACGCAATAGCTGTCTTAATTAGGTCCAATGAATTTGTTAATGCATAATCTTAGTCGCACTGCGGATATCGACACCTACTTAAAGACAAAAGGCTGTTGATTTCCCAATATTAATACAAGCCGGATGAGAAAGCAACAATTGGGAAACCATCAAAAATTTTTGATAGAGTGATTATTTTTAAAGAAGAATTCCTCTCGTCTGCGGAAATGTACCAAGTTCAATCACATTGTAAAGTGCTAGCTAAACCGAATAACGTCATATGTTACAGATGGCGAACAATTAGCGGAGGAAAGGCGCATTGCCGCGACCTGAGTCAGCAATATTCTGCATGATGTCATGTAGAGCGCTAACGGGCGCGTCCCAGCGTCACATCCCATTCCTGCATACCTCACCCAATCTAGTGATGACAAATCCACTCATACTGGCGATACAGAGACAATGTTTTAAATTCTTGTGATTCCAATATTGAGTGGTCCCATTTGGTTCAAAAGTAATAGTGTTAGTATACTTCGTGAAACTAACTTTAAATAACGTGATAGAAATCAAACGATATAAATACTAATGCACAATCTGAGTAGGCAAGATCTTGAAACCAATGTTCCCCATTACAAAAATGTGTATATTTGCACATTATTCGCCCTGTAATTTTAGTATGCTATTTCATTTACAAAGAAATAAACTCAGAAGTAACAAGAATGAAGATCAAGAACGAAGACACCAAGTGTTTCCGATAGAAGTTACAAGAAATCAAGTAAATCAAGCAAAAGGAATTACGAAACTGGTTTTCATAATGATTTGACAGATTGTTCCCTATTCTGAGATCATTGTGAAAGCTGATTTTGTTCCTATATCAACAGAAAATCGCACCATCATGCTGCGTCAGCGCTTTCTGAGGAATTCGTCAACTAAGGAATGCCACTGACGTGAATTGGTTCTGCGGAGAAAAGAATTTTTGACTAATCCGAAAAAATTAGTACATTTTTGTATTATGTTATGTTTATCTCGCTAAGGATATGCGTAATTAATATTTTTATTTTACAATAATATATTTTTCTGTTTAGGTACGGTATCAATATAATATTTAAACTTTCTAAATGTAAATTAACTTTGTTTTGTGCAATTGTGCGTAAAGGCGACATAAATAAATGTATAATATTACTTACATCTTCTGTCCAAATATATTATGTGAAATTGATAGTAATATATATATTGTTGTAGTTGTTAATCATTAGTTTATTTGTACGAATATTTATAATACTGAAAATCATTATTTATAATTATTACTAAAAATCATACTTTTCTTAGATACCCCTTTTTGCACGTAAACAAATAATCTATTAAAAGGTATTTTTAATAGATTATTTGTTTTTGTACCAAAACAACTAACAAGATCAAACTGTCAATTTTAAATAAATAAATAAACGTGACCTAAATGTATCAATCAACTTTATTACCGATACTGGGCGGTCCCAAAATGTTTAAACAAAACAAAAAAATGGCTAGTAATTATACTATAACGATTAATGAAACTCTAATGTAAACCCCAAAAACTATTATTAAATTCGGTTTTCGTCACACATTTATAGAAAAAAAAAAACAAATTCAGTATCATTACCGCCAGAGACAAAACATCAAATAGTACTCCATTATGGAATCGTGAATATCTTCTTGCGACTGATCATACCAAATTATTTGATTATGCGTGAAGTAGCAAATAATAAAAAATAATTATCAAAAGGTTCTGTTTTACAACCTCATCTATGCTAGGTTCTGGTGTAGTAGACAAAAAAAGTTTTTCGTGACAAATTTTATACCATTCTTTGTTAAGAACCTTTGCGAAATAGTATTGTTTGCTGACGACACATCCTTGATTTTTAAAATAGACAGACATCACGTTAACTATGACAATATTAACGATGCCCTCTCAAAGGTAGTTATTGGTTTAATGCTAACAATTTATTGCTCAATGCCAAGAAGACAAAGTGTGTTAAATTTGGACTACCTAATGTAAAATCAACTAGTCCAATCATAGAAATAAATGGAGAGTTAGACCTTGTTAATAAAGATGTCTTTTTGGGAGTGATCTTTGATAGTAAACTTCAATGGTTTCCACTATATCTACCTTAGCCAGTATATTGAGCTCTGCTGCATACGCAGACCGTAGAATACGTGAGCTTACCGATGTTGCTACTGCTAGACTAGTTTACTTTAGTTACTTCCATAGTAACTAAAAATGTCCTACGGGATTCTCATGTGGGGTAAAGTGGCAGATATATAAACCATATTTGTGTTGCAAAAACGAGCGATTCGTTGTACGTTTAGGTTCTTGGGTTTCTCTCAGAGAAAAGTTTAAAGAGACTGGTATTGTGTGGCATTACAGCACATTTACTCAAATATTTTGTATATCCGTAAAAATATTCATAACTTTATTAAGAAAGATGATATCCATAATATTAACCTTAGAACTAAGTCCAAACTCATGGTACCACGATTTCGTTTAAGCGATTCTTTTATGGGGAACGTATTCGTTTTCACAATAAGATTTAGAGCATTTATTAAGATTATCATTTCCTAAGTTTAAAACTCACGTTAACAGTATTTTAATTGAAAAGTCATATTACAAAATTGAAGAGTATGTTTTAGATAAAGATGTATAGAAAGACAACACGAGTTTAGATTCCACACAATTACGATTCAAAGTGTATTCCATGGCATTTAAGTTTATTTGAAAAAAGCAATCCCTAGAGTTTCTTGCTCGTTATTCTCAGGGAGGTCAGCCTAGCGAACGAGCAGTAGCTTAAAAAATTACGTTTTCAAGTGTAAAAATTTTGCCTATGGAATATATGATTATTTGACTTTGACTTTGACCGTACTATGCCATACAAAACAATAAATCGGTAATATAGTGACTCTTCTTGAAGATGGCATTACAAAATGTTGTGTCGGAACCGTTTGTATCAGTCGTTCTCCGATTCAGAGGACTTGGACGCGATCTCAAGAGAACGGCTTATTCAAAAGGAGACCGGGATCGACAAGAAAACGGTGTACTGGACTACAGACGACCGATATATTGTGAACCAAGCTTCACGAAATCGGAAGTCTACCTGCACAAACATCAAAAACAATCTCGAAAAAGATATTTAATTTTTTTAATAGCAAGGTTGAGATTGGCCCAAAATTAAGCGACGTGCAGCCCTGTAGACTAACTAGGGTAGGCATTGATTTTGTTATGATATCAAGTGCGCCAGGTGGTAAACGATGCCTGTAGCAATTGCAGTGCCACTCAGAGCCTTGAATCGCAAAAATCTAAGGGGTACTGCCACCCTGAGTCATATGCTGACAAGTGCCATGTGCCTGTAATTTCACCAGCACCCGTATCCTTCCAACCCGGAACGCAATAAGCAGTAAGATCTGTTGCGAAGGCACCAGATCTTTTGTAACTAAACGCTCGTAACTGGCACATTACGTAGTCCGGGGGTTCTATTTTGAACCAATCAACCAACACCTAAGAGTTCTCGAGTAGAGACCATGTCTCGGCAAACATAACAAAGGACGGCCCGCTGCAAGATGGACCGACGATCTGAAGAAGGTCGCGGGTATTGGTTGGATGCGGAAAACGGATGATCGGGCACTATGGGGTACGCTAGGGGAGGCTTAGTAGCAGTGGACTGCAATAAGCTGATTGATTGAACCAACACCACATACATGTTATCTCATCCATACCACATATTTAACGAAATCCTTCTACGAACTACCAAAGGTCCGAAAGGAACATTACTGTTTAACGGCATAAACAGGTAAAGTGACAGTACTTCCTTGGAGGAACTCTTTCATAAGAAGCTCTACTGCTACTAAAAGCTGATTTGATTTTCTGATGAAGCCCGAATCTCTTTGCTTGGAGAAGACCGACATCGTAGCGGATGCTCATGCGGTACGGATATTTTAAATTTATACAGAGTATCCGCCGATGCGGATGATGATATTCGCAACCACCCTGATACAGACGTACACTTCGAAGAGGTTACACCGTACAGTGAAGGATCCGTTGTGTTTTGGACGGGCGTAACTTTCAAAGATATACGTAATTAGCTTTCATTGAAAGTGGCTCTCACAGTGCACAAATTTCTCATGCACAGCCAGCACTAGCCGTCACCGGTGTAGCTCCTGTCCTCGTAAACAATAGTGCTCGAGCACATCGAGTAGATAAAGAATTTATGCCAGAGGTCGAGTTTCGACGTTTAGATTGGCCAGCACTAAGTGCTGACCTCAATCCCATAGAGCACATGGAACATTCTAAAACGATGTATTAGAGCTGTACATCCAGCCCCACAGAATATTCAAAAGCTTAAAACTGTTATTACGCCCGTATACGCTATTACAGCGTATTTATCCAAGAAATCTACAAACCTCATTCAAAACCTGCCACGAAGAATTGCAGAAGTCATCTCGGCAAAAGGTCTCACTCGATAGCTACTAATTTTCTTTCATCTTTTGTAACTATTGCTGAATAAACGATAATTGTCAATTAAAGGTCACTATTTGTTGGAACTTTAAGTACAAAATAGGAAAAAATTCAAATTAAAAAAGCCAAGTTTTTAATATTAATAAAAAAATGTTACATCAATGTGTTGCATTAATTGTCATCTCGAAAGACTCGTATATGCCCATTAAAAATTTTACTAAATAGATTTGTAATGTTTGTTATGGAACACACTGAGCACCGTGGTAAAACATGAGTAGGACTATATGTCCAACGTGTTTTACTAAGGTTATAGATCTGGCGCCACAAAGAGCTAATTATTACGCCGTCGACCTAGGAGAGCCTGAAAGAACAGATTGATAACCCTACAGCTGATTATAAGACAACACCAAACAATGCATCTTTTTGATCTTCGGTTAAGAAGAACCTCTAGCCTTCTAAGTTCACACACGAGAGTTCGATACTCTTAATAAAAATAAATAACACTGACATATCAAAGAATTGCAATAAAAGACTCAGAGTACGGGCGTAAGTTTCCAGGGCTTCAGGCACGCAACGCCGATTACCTTGACAGTGTACAGTCGTGCAATGGTGGATTGTTAATTGCTTATTACTTGGAAAATCAACCTGTTTAAAGGTTTGCAACCAACTACACCACTTTGTACAGTGATAATACAGTTACGAAACAAAACTTGTACCTACACAGCGCAGGCCCGGGTGCAATCAATACCCTTGCGCCCTCTAGTAGGTTATCATGAGATCAAAATGGAATATTTTCTCCAGTGATCAGAAATTCGGGTGCAAATGGTGGATACAATTCTAAATGACATTGGGAAGTAATAGAAACGCAGGCTCTTTGAAGGTGTCGCGAGCGGCGCTCTGTGTCTCCTAAGTCTCTAAGCCCGTGTGTGCTGCACAGCTTGCACCATAGGTAAATCCTACTTTACACACAATTTTAAATTAATATGATGTACATAAATCATTATCAAATGTTACAAATGTGTGTTCGATTTAATAAATAAAAGTAAGCTTTAATAGAATATATAGCGAATAAAAAAGTTAGTTTACGTTGCTTGTTGGTAGAACGATTGGGAACTCGAGTGTATTTGAGAAGAGCGTGTGGCACACGGTACGCAACAAAGTTTTAAGGTAACTCCTTAAATTTTCCTTACCTTCGATAACTGGGTATCGACACGATAAATCGCATTACGCGAAATGCGTAACATCTTTTTCGCTTTGTCGTTATTGCACGCGAGTTTCGCTTTGAACGCACTACCATTTCTTTTATTTCTTTATAATATCAAGTGACGGGATGAACGAGTCGTACGCCTGATGGTAAGCTACACTCCTGTCCATAGCAGTTGCAGTGCCACTCAGAGCTTTAAATCGCAAAGATCTGAGAGGTTCCGCCACTGCGCCCGTCACCCTGAGATATTATTTGACAAGTCCCATGTGCCTGTAATTTCACCAGTACCCTTACAAAATCGGAACGCATTAATGCTGACATTACTGGTCGGCGGCAGAAATATGTAAGGTGGCAGTACTTGCCTGGACCAACCCTTACTCAAGAAGCTGTATTGTTACTGAAGGCTATATTGCTACTACCAGCCACATTAATACACACTAGTCAAGTTTTTAGTTTATTATAAAAGCCGCGGTATTATGTATCGCAGCTATAACCAAAACCGTTCTAGTTTCCACTTTGTTAAACTTACGTTCCTCGCATTTCGGAATACAAATCCCTGAAACTTGTCATACAGTTACTAAAAAGCTTTGTAGTGTGAAACCGCGGTTTCTATCATGTTTATTTCTCTCATCACGCGTTCATTAGTTTTCGTGATTCCTACACTGTTATTTACTATACTAAAACACTTCAATTCCCCTTTATAAGCTTTTTGTTCTCACATTGACCGACTCACTTTTCAAGCCTGATTTACTGACCTGTGCGCATCGCACTGGTCAGGAAATCTGAATCGGAATCTTTGCTGACGTTAAGTAACAGATCCGTTACTCTTCTTTAATCTATTCTTCCGTAGACTATCTTATGAACTACTTCGTTTATGAACTTTTTTCTGATTTGCGATCTTGGCAGAAGCGTTTTCGCCCTTGGCAGATGTCATTTTTGGCCCCTTCATTGAAACTGAAGGTTCCCAATTCCAATTTCGATGCTCATTCTAGTTCAGGTACCTAATTGAACTAGGTTCTCATATATTTGATCTCCTATTGTACAATTTCAAAGCCAAAAGGTCCGCGGAGCCCTACATTTGCACCTAGACCGCGCTAACGTACGGACTGGATATCAAGTTTTTCAACTTCCTGACGCTAAATCTGGAACGCGCCTCAGGAGCAACTGATATTGATGCTCAAGATGGTGTAGAACACCACCTCTGAGTATAACTTGCTGCTTGCTATACCTACTACTGCTACGTCGCCGTCTCCCATGCCTCATCGTCAAAATTGCCGCGCTCTGGTCCTACACTTCAACCGCTGTCTCACCGGCAATCTCGTTGCCTTCTGGTCCTGCACTTCTGTACTTGATCTCTAACCCTCAAGACAGAGCTCTTCAGCTCCGTGTCTCCATATTCTACTAACTTCACCTACACGACGTCGCTCATACTAATATATTAAACTCTAACACTTTCATATCAATTACACATTATTTTTTATGCATATATCTATTGTTTCACTCCCTTGAATTCCGTAGTTCTCACCTCTTCAAAACAGCCGTAACACAACAGCTTATAGAATTATCCATCACTATCGTGAGCTAAACCCCATGGTTTATGGTAAAATGTTATTGTGGTATATCTTTACCGTCATCGTCACCTTTGCGTGGAGCCATAAAGTCCGGATGCACACAAGTGTTAACGACCGGTTGATTATATTGTTATAATCAGATTTTTTTAAATTGGCTAGTCCAGTGTACGCCTTTGATGCACATATCGCATTTGTTATATGTACATATAACAATGATAAAATTCGAAAAGTAACATTTTTGGGAAAGTAACGGAATATTAACAGTTTTTCAAACAATTAACACCTGCCAAATGGCATTCTGACTGGTGTCGGGTACGTTATTTTTTTAAATCTATTTTGTCACTTTTCCAAAACTTACTTTTAGAAAATCAGACTTTATTATTAAAAATGCGATATTTGAAGGTTGACATGCTAGTTATTATCCTTGGCTTGTTGTAGAAATATTAAGACCTAATTTCTCCAAATGATCGCCATGTTATCGTCACTAGACTGAAAACCTCATAAATCCTATATTTGTCGAGAAATATTTTACGTGTGTTTCGTAACAGTACTCCATGTGTATTGTGCTGAATAAATTACTTTTCTTTTTTCTTAACAGTAAACTCTCTACGTTAGCTCCGTCAAACTTTTAGAAAAGGATTAAAAACTCAGTTCCATTCCAACGCGCTTGTTTTTAAATCTAAAATACGAAGGATTGGACGTAACTCATAATGTCTATTTTTCTTTACTCAATGTAATAATAATAAATTCAAAATTAATCTTTTAGGCCTTGGGAGAGGCGAGAGTCTAAAATAGATATAATAATAATAATATTTCATTTATTTCAGACATTTTCAATGTATAATACTTGTTACTAAAAGTACTTAATAACGAATGTTAGAATTTACCATCAAAAATTTATAAAACTAAACAATTATGAAAAATAAGTTAAAATTATGAAATCAAGATTCAGAACTATAAAATCATTAAATCAGAATTAAAATACAATCAAAAATCGGTGATACAGTGTCCCAAATACTTGAAGTCAGTGACTCGTGAAAGCACACTATCATTCAAAGATACTGGTGGGACATTGGTGTATGTTTTTAATCTCGGTTTAAACACCATTGGCTTGCTTTTAGTAGCATTATATTTGAGCCCATGTGCTAGGCAAATGCTAGGCAAATCGCTAGTAACTTCCTAAGGGCACTGATCGATGGGCTCAGCAACACCATGTCGTACGCGTAACTGATGTTGTTGACAAAAACACCATCAATCGAACAGCCGACACGAGTATCGCCGAACACACAAATCAGACGGCTTATGTACAGGCTAAAGAGGGTTGGAGGCGTCAGCTCGCCCTGCCTCACACCACATTCCAGTCCGTACACATCCGATAGTGATCCTGACCACTTTACGACATTGCTCTGTTTACCATACTAGTATTTCAATAGCGATCCGAGCTCAGGAGGCAGGTCAGTATCACTCGCTAACTTCTGCGACAGCCTGTCATACGCCACCAAATCAAAAGCCTTCGATAAGTCTAAAAAACAGGCGTAGACAGGCGTGTTTCTATCCGTGTAGTACTGAACGATGTGCTTGAGATTCAGTATAGCCACTTCAGTCGAAAACCCAGCTCTAAAACCGAACTGAGCATCATTTAGCTTCAAACTCCGTCGCAATTGAATGTCAATCACACCGTCCAGCACCTTGGCTATTATAGTTTCGAGTGATAATATTAATTAAAATATATTTTTTTGTTTTACCCCCTGTTATTGCTTAAATTTTCTTTTTTATTTTCTTTGCATGTTGTGGCACCTACAGGTAGTGCATTTAGAATTAAACGTATTTTTAAGTCGTCATTATTCCCTAGATTCATTGTATCTACCACTGACTGTCCTTAAATACATAAAGAACGACGACACCAGGGGTAACTATTTCTTAGCTTTCACGTTTTCATATAAAATTAACATAACCTCATATGTTATCGAAACATCATATACATGTACCTTTATGAATAGATACTACCCACTTGAGAATACGCTGTTGTTGATAATACATGCTTATCAAAAATAGACAAGCCTACGTATCATTTTAATACCAATAAGTAACACAGATAGATAAAGTCTAATTGACAATGATTATAGATGTTGACATCCATTTTTTTTCATCCAGATTTTTTTCTTTATTTAAAGAGCTTTGTCACAAAATGCGACTATGCCGCTCTATACATCTAGTTATATAATAAAGTAGAGAGATAATTGAAGCAGGTTATAGTTGCCTTAACTTCAAGCCTCTCTCCGCCAATCTATATAGCACCTTGGCTTCCCTTGATAGAGGAAAGGCCAAGACTTGTCTATATTGGTCACACATAGCAGCTACATCAAACCTAAGAGAATCGTTTCGTTCACACTTCATCAGTATATGATATACGTGCTCATTCACGTCACATACAGCACAGTTTGGTGACTCTGATTTCTTCATACACGCAAACTTATTATTATTTTTTTATAACGCGCACACTCAGCATAGTCCCGAACTATCCCTAGAACTAACCCTGTGTCGAGGGTGCCATGGACACACACAGACAACCACAAATTACACCCAAACTCACGAGAGAAATAAATGTGGGCCATACAAATATTTCTCCCGGCCCGGCAATTGAACCTGGGACCTCTGCGTGGCAGTCCGGCATGGTAACCATTCGGCCACGGCGGCGGCATGGAAGGCTATAGATATTAACTCCCTTTATTTTAAGTTTCTGAAACTGAAAGTTTGCCTTCAGGGATTTTATTGTTGCTGTATTTGCTAATTATGCGCAAATGCTAAGCTTAGATCTACTCGGAGGAGAGAGGATTACGGCTGGGGATGTCACGTCGCGCACGGTTTTTATGGGAACTCCATATGTCTAGTAAAAATTAAAATCATCAGTTTTTTTCATGACTTCGAAAGAACAACTTATTGTACAAAATTAAGTATAATGCGATTGAAAAACTATAACCTACTTGTGATTTCCGTAACGACAAAATGATTAAAAACACAAAAACTTGAGGTTTCTTGTCACAACTGGGCTTTTACAAAAAAAATAAATGGCTTTAAAGCTTTAACTGGAAAACAAATAGTGGGTATTCATTTACATATCAACATAATGTATCGATCGTCTGCTGTTTGTAGGAATTAATGACACGTTCTTACATTTCGTTATTAGCCTCTGATAATAATAATAAATAAATAAAACTAAGATAATGTGGAGCTTTAACACCGTAAAATGCAGTAAG